>NC_071259.1:25332219-25632219 GCF_023375685.1 Ictalurus furcatus | reverse complement strand
TGGTAGATTGACAACTGTTTTAGGGAAATAATAAACAATGGGGTGTAATGCTGCCCAACATGAAGCAGAGATACTGAAAAACTTACCAAAGTCCATGTGAAATACTTGTTACTATAGAAACAATAACGTATTATAATGAGTGCATTATTACTGTATAAAGCTATCATTTAAATTATAGCAGACACTACTATCAGCTGCTGTTAAACAAAATTAATCATCTTCTGACAAATCTGATTCAGGAATTCAGCACTGCTGTTGTATAAATACATTTATGGTTTCAATTAAACTATTTAATCAGACAATGCACATTTAAGGTTTTTTGATCAATGAGTGTTCTAGCAATCTTTTTACAGGAATGAGTGGGTCAAGTCATACACAAAATGGCTACCTCTCACCACCTGTTGATGTTCCATTTGTTGTTTGAGAAGATGACACCATTTCAATCCAGACTCAGAAGATGGCAGTTTTACTTTTTAAAATACCTAAACTGTCAGCAAACCAGACATATCAGTCTCACACGGGGGTGTCCCACCTTGTCTAGTGAGATATGCTGCATAATAAGAACAAGTGCATGCACAGAGAATTCTCTCTCTCTCTCTCTCTCTCTCTCTCACACACACACACACACACACACACACACACATTATGGAAGCAGTAGTTGATACTGTGCACTTCATACTGGAGATTGAAAACACTGATTGCTGAGACATGGAATGAATAATACCTTGACTTCTCCCTGTTTTCTTGTGCCCAAGCGTAAATGTAAGTTTTCCTTTAGCAGTGAAAATCACCATGAATTTTTAATGTGACTCTTCATGCAATATTACTATGAATACAAGCAAAATAAGTATAGAGAAGTTATGAAATATTCATTGTTAGTCATACATTTTGCCATATATAATTTACAGGCATTTACTGGTTGGTCACATTTCATAATAGAGGGGAAATAATTTTTAGAGATCGTAATTAACAAGAAATGTTGCAAGGGATTTTTATAAGCAGCTGTGTATGTTAGAGTGCTATGATGGAGGAGTAACCCTCATTGATCAGCAGGTGGAGAAATAAGAGGGAGAGAGGTAGAGAACATGCAAGTGAGTGATCAGAGAGAAAGAGAGAGCAAAAAAGAAAGACAAGTTAGCGAGAGCGTGAGAGAGAGAGAGAGAGAGAGAGAGAGAGAGAGAGAACTGAGGCTTGAGGATAAGAGCCTGAAATCCCCTCACACAAAGTGATGTGCTCAAGAGGAGCCTCTCAATATGTTTCCTTGATCAGTCAGCTTACATAATATAATTAAACACTTTAAGCAGGCTTTCACAAGCAGTGTGTAGCATGGGGGGGTGGGGGGGAAATCCCTTAAGAAGGCCAATATGTGCCTTAGCACTGATGCCTCAGAGTCACAGTCTCTGCAGAAATCCTTTTGTTCCGCTGCTACTCTGGCTCCACACATACACATATACAGACGAGAGAGAGAGAGAGAGAGAGAGAGAGAATACAAAAAGGCAAATATCAAAGACCAATAAGAAATCCAAGTACTCTTCTCTGTACATTCATCATCTCATATTTCAATATACTGTATATATTTCCAGAGTGCTTGTGCACTGGCTCATGTTTGATTGTCTTCTAGAATATGGGTACTTTAATGCAGCTTTAGGCAATACCTCACATTTTTTGTGTGCAGCAAAAAAGCTGGAGGCAGGACAGACACATACAGTATACAGATGTGTTAATCAGGGCTTATGCAACACTGGCAAGCCATAATCTAAAGCTAAAGCCTTCCATTCCCACAGCACCGTTCCCCTTTTCAGTCACTCACACATCTACTTCACAAGCACTACACAGTTGGCTCACCATTTTCATATAAATCAAGTATCCAGCACATTCCACATTGAGGAGTGGGAGTGTAATGAGACTCACATGAATATGTTTCATGGGCTGCTGTTATTAAAACATAACTTATGAATTATAGTATATTTTCTATTAAGATATTTTATATTAACATCTCTGTTGATAGTGAAATAACCTGCCCCTGGCTCTCCTCTTTTAGTTTTATATTCCACTAATTAGGCCATTTATAAACATGTTGCATATGAAAAATGTTATGCCACTTTATGCTCCTATACCGTTCCCCTTTTTAATACTCCTACCACAAGATGCCCATTTTGAAGTCCCATACAAGTCCCTGCACCCACCTGGATCCTAAGTTCTACAAGGTCCTAGAGCCTACTCGTAGCATGCTGTACTCCACAAGTTCCTGCTCCCAATCCATGCTATCCTGAGGCACAATTTCCACCCTGAAGCCCACTCCTATGTTGAAGCTTCTATCTTGATTCTGCTGTTGCAATTTTGTAGTCTAGAACTCATGCTCTGTTCAAAGCCTGCTCCTGCTATTCTGTGGTCCAAAAGCTACTGCTCCTATACTGATCTTGTGTCTGCAATCTTGAGGATTAGAGCTCCTGTTCCCTTTAGGTCATACTCTTGCCATCCTATGGTTCATGGCCCAATTTCCATCCTGAAGCCCACAAGCCCCTGCTGCCAGGATCCTAATGTCCACAAGCTCCTGTTATTTTGAGGCCCAGAGCTCCTGATCCCATAAAATCTTACACCTCTCATCCTGTGTTCCACAAATCACTGCTCCCAATTAAACCCATCCTGCAGCCCACAAGTCCCTGTTCCCACCTGGATCCTGAGTTCCACAAGCTCCTGTTTCTATAGTGATCCCAATCTTGACATATTGAGAATTTTAGATCCTACTCCTGCCATCGTGTGGTCCAGAAGTGGTCCCTGCTCCAAATAGAATATATCCTGAGGTCAAATATTCACACTGAAGCCCACAAAACCCTGTCCTGTCATGAATCATGGGGTCTACAAGCTTCTGCCATTTTTTGGCCCAGAGCTCCTGTTCTCTTCAGAATTAATTCATGCTATCCTGAAGCTCACGAACCCTACTGAACCGGGAGTCTGAGATCTACAAACTCCTGCTCCAATCTTTCTTCTGACATCTTAAGGCATATAGCTCCTGCTCACTTTAGTTTCTGCCTTTGTGTGGACCACAAGTCTCTACTCTCAATCAAATCTATCCTGAGGCCCAGTTTCCATTGTGAAGCCCAGATCCTGACCTAGATCCTCAGGTCTTTAGAGTCTTAATTCCAATATAAATTTCCCCTTTTAAGCCACCCATGCCTGAGCCAGAGAATTAAGCAAGTGTCTGTCATGGAAGCAAAGATTAACATGTGTTGCAGAATGAGTCTGCATTTGGTTTTGTTCTATCTACAACAGATAAATTAGATCACACTTTACCCTATGTAGAGAGAAATGATGTAGGTTAAGCACAGTAATGTTAGAAAAGACAGGAATATGTGCTGCTAGTACACTATTAGCCAGAGCAGACCAGGTGATATTCAAAATATTTGAATATTAAACATCTTCATCAAATGCGAAGTGAACTGAGTAAATATGTGATTATTGGTATGCTTTAAACTTCATAAAATCCATATTTCCTATATGATGAAAGTCCTAAATAATATGTCTCTGGAAAACATGAAAGCAATTGCATATGAACATACCAAAAATTTCTTCTATAAGTTTGTTAAATGCATAGACACAATGCATAGAATACATGAGGCATGAATTAAGCATCAAACAAATGCATTGCATTTATCAAGACTATTGTCATATTTTAATTTATAACTAAAAAGATAATTAAATATACTGTCATGCATTATATATACAGTATGAAGGCTGTGCAGCACTATATTAAAATGATGCTTCCAATGAAACCATCTGTCCATCATTAAGAAAGGCATAGCCTCTGCATACCACATTACCCACACCAGTTATGGATTTATTTGGTCAGGGCAGTCACAGTGTGATTAGACAGCTTTAAAACCATGGTGCTATTACTCATAAGTACAAATGACTAAATGCAAATATATAGGGGAACATGTGATTTCTTGCTCACCCACTGATATTTCTCTCATCACACAGAGAGGAGGCTTTTAATGATGAAGTCAGATGTTGAATTTCATCAGAATTAATATCCCAAATATTAATCCTCTACTCGCTACTCTGTCATACAACTGATAGAACATGTAAAAACACTTCCTCTTACCTTCTCAGAAGGCGGAGTCTTCGTGCCACTGGGCTAGAAAACCAATGAAATCCTTTCCCTTTCGCTGAAGGGGTATGTTCCAAAGGAATTTTACTCACAGAGTAAGATATACGAATCGTCCTTTATATGGACTTCGGTTTATTAAAGAACAAAAAGGATTACAATTACCTTAACCGAGAATATAAAGAAAAATAAAATAAAGAACAACAACCAGTGACTATGCAGAGTCTGAAAATGGTTTTCTTTTAAGAAGAGACATAAAATAAATAAATCTTTTAGATCACGCAGGATCAGATAGTTTTTCTTCCTTCACAAGAAACTAAAACGAGTAACCTTCGCCCGAGGTGCGGCCCTGAACACTCACCTGTTCGAAGCTTATATACATCTTTTTCTTGTGGTTTCAAGCGCTACAGTCTAAGTCAGGGGTGTCCGATCATATCCGGAAAGGACCGGTGTGGGTGCAGGTTTTCATTCCAACCAAGCCGAAGCCACACCTGAGTCTATTGAAAGCCAAGATCAACTGATTCAACAGGTGGAATCAGGTGTGGCTCCTGCTTGGTTGGAATGAAAACCTGCACCCACACCGGCCCTTTGCGGACAAGATTGGACACTCCTGGTCTAAGTTTTCGCTCAAAACCGCAACGCCTTCTCAATGGTGTCCAGATGCGGTTACGAGTGAAAACTCTGAAGCTGCATGTAGAAAACAGAAAGCATCTCCTTATTTGGGTCTTTAACAGCGAGACAGAGGTTGGTTGTAGTTTTTGAGCACTCGCCTTAAAGCGGTGTGTTTTTGAGCGCTGGCTGTAAAAAACAGGAAGTAAAAACAGGATGTATGTTTTTACTGGGCTTTCTTCAGATTTAAGCGTTCTATCAATTTTTCCATTTCATCTATTTGTCTAGCAAGATTAGAGAGTCTCGCTATTTTCCCATGTCTCTGACTTAATTTCCTAATGTATTCAGTCCTCCTGTATTTAGCACGTTCTTTTAACATTTCAGCTTCAGCTGTCATTTGATTTAAGGCACTCAATATTCTATCACATTCTTTTACTACACAATCATTTTTCCATATCAGGTTTTCAGTTCTTTTTACATCCAACGTGTCGAGCTGTAGATCTCTCAGGTCTTACTGGATGTGCATAATGTCCGGAACAGCTTTCTCAGCGGCCCCCGAACCGGAAGACTTTCCAATTCGTCTTCCTCCATATTGCTGTCTTGCTCCCGTCCTCCTCCTTCTCCTTTTTCTCCTCACATGGTTCTGTTTCCCTGGACTGTCAAGGTTCAGGTTTACCTAGTTTAATTATAATACAGTTTTAATCATTTTCACATAACATCACATAATATAATACATCAGCTTGTATTTTACATTAAGCTGGAAATAACGGTAGGACTGAGGCTACATATATCTGAGATCCAAATCTCCTATAAACACAGAGGCATAGCAATCATTTTAAAAGTAGATGGGGGACAGAGATGCAATTTACTTTAATGATTCAAAATCAACCAATTATGAGTCACATCACAGCCACTGTAACTACGTTCAGTTCAGATGGTTTAACCATGACGGTCATCTTTGTGTCATGGCACACAACAAAGTTTGTATAAACAGCTGTTTACAGAAGCCACAATATCTGTGTTGGACCACTTGAGATGGAATTAACCCATATGTAAATTATTCATTTAATGATTTAGTATTTAATTCCATAGTCACAGATTATATGAGTGCATTAAACTGATTATTAGTCACAGATTATATGATTGCAAAAAAAAAAAAAAAATTGCTCTTATACCTCTATTCTGTACACTTTGCTTTTTCTGGAACTCAATTAATGGATCTTGAATGGTAGCACTACTTGTATTGTTCTCTGCTTGATATATCGCTTTGCTTGTATTTTCTCATTTACATTTACATAAATGTAAATGTAAATGCATTACATCTCGAGGATACAAACATCAACAATGGCATGAGCTATCATTTATAAACATGTTCAAATTCTGAGCAACTAATGATTTGTTCCTTTCTATTAATGGTGCATTAATGAAAGTTATAAAGGGTTACCTGCTGCCAGTAAGACTACTACAATCAGAAAAGAATGAACCTTATGGCTTCATAAGTATACTTCATAATAAAAGTAATGCTTTGGTGTGGTGGGTTAGAATATATTTATTTATTTTAACAGCTGCCGACAGCGGTCATTTTGTCAGTTACGAATCACACCACTAAGTTTGTTAGATGCCTCTCTCAAGTTGCCTTCAACCTTTAACATTCTGCTCATTCCTCATCCATAGAAAACAGCTCCGTTCCTCTCCAGTTACATGGCAGCCATCTAAAAATGCCTCAGAGGTCATTTTCATTCCCAAACTCACTGCAATCAATAAGAAGTGGGTTTTCCTGCAAGTTTCGTATGAGTTTAGCAGTGTGTTTTGTTATGGAAATTGTTATATGTAATTGCTAGGATGCACCAAGACGCTTGATTGAGACAGGCCCCCTCTTCTGTCCCACTGCATTAATGTGTGTGCTCTCTAAAGCTTCTATTTTTGCTCCTCTCCTTGACCGCAGTTGAAAACCAGGCTCTGTCAGAGCACAGAGCATGAGTCTCCAGGGGAGGCAATGCATTTTTAAACACTTTTCTGTTCCTGTTCTCCAGAGAAATGAACGCTAAAGATGGCCATTCACACCACTCAGCGCATAATTAATACTGGGCTCAGTGATATTGCAGCCAAAGCTGCTGTGACCTCCAACAACACAGTTCAGCAGCTTTATGGTGAACACAGACCTACTGCAGATCCCATTTCTCATTCTGTCTTTTGTTTAAGAATTTAAGCACTTTAATAACAGCAACTTGTGGTTGGGAATGATTCTGATTTGTCTATGAAAAAATTAAGGTATAAAAACCCATGGAACTAAAAGAAAGTCATATATAAAAATTAAGCTGGTGTGAAAGTGCTATGATGTTTAACTGTAGCTCTGATTAGCATGGAGAATGCACTGTAACTGTAGCAAATTTTATATAGTGCCATTAACCAGATATGATATTTAGCTAAACACTATGTTGGGTTATGTAAAAAATCACTTTAGTTGCAATAATACACAAATCAACAGAACACAAACCCTTTTGCTTGCCATTTATTTATTTCTGTTTTGTTGTTTGCTTGCTTGCATATCCTCCATGTTCTTCTATTTGTACAACCCGAATTACAAAAAAGTTGGGATACATTTGTATTGACACTTTACACCAGTTTCCCAGAAGTGATGATTTTGTCCTCTTGAACACATGGGATGGGAACAGTACAAATGCGCAAATGTTTTATGCAATATTCCAAAAATTTTTTGCAACTTGGATGGAAATATAGCTATAGACTCATGGATGTTTAATTAATCATTTCCCCATTACATTAAATTCACTTTATTTTGGAATGACCGAAAAAAGGCCGTCATGTACAAACTATCTTATATATTCTATTCTATAACAATATTTAACAAAGAAAAATTGATAATATCTGATATGGTGAAGTAGAGTTTAATTTAAAATTTATGAAGGAGTTCCCAGAATCTGTTTAACAATTTTTGTTTTATTAACTTCAAGAAAGATAGAAAAAAGAGACTAGTGAGGGAACAACTGTTTGCAGCAGCTACAGTGCTGTGAAAAGGTTTTTCCCCCAATCCTGCTTTCTTCTGTTTTTGTGTATATCTCATACTAAATAGTTTAGAACTTCAAACGAAATACAAAATAAAACAATGGTAACCTGATTAAACACACAATAAAGTTTTATTTATTTAATTTTTTTTATTGAAGCACAAAATAGGATTATTTTCCTATTTCAGCACATACTGTCGTGTTTTATTTCTTACATATTACACATCCCCCCTCACATTGACCTACTCTGGCAGATGTTTGGAATCAGGCCCACATTTGAAAAATGCATTTTAATGTTTTTTGGGTTGCTGCCATCATCATAAAGTAAGACAATGGCTTAGAACAGTGATGATTTTAGGAGTGTATTTTAAGAATGCAAGGTCAGAAGTCTCCAAAAGCAGCTGTGTGTGTGTGTGAGTAAGTGAATAAGTATGAGAGAGAGAGAGAGAGAGAGAGAGAGAGAGAGAGAGAGAGAGTACAGTAAAATCCAGAAAAATGCTAAAACAGAGCTAATCTTGTGAGTGAGTGTTGGGCGATTGGGTATCCCCAGAGACAGACAGCAAGAAAAGGCCAAACAGGCTTCAAGCATGGAGATGGAACATCTAATTTTGGAGATGTCTCTAACATGGTAAATGGTCTGGACTTATATAGCGCTTTTTTTAACCTTAGCGGTTCCAAATAGCTTTACACTGTGTCTCATTCACCCATTCACACAAACACACACACACACACACACACACACACACCAATGGTAGAAGAGCTGCCAAGCAAGGTGCTAACTTGCCATCGGGAGCAACTTGGGATTCAGTGTCTTGCCCAAGGACACTTCGACATGTGGAGTCATGTGGACCGGGAATCAAACCACCAACCCTACGATTAGTGGACAACCCACTCTACCACCTGAGCCACAGCTGCCCCAACAACAGCATTTTAGGACATAGATTTTTTTCTTAATAATTTTTTTTTTACTCTATAGACCTGTCATAGAAGCTTCCTGGTTTCCTTCCTGGGTTTCCTTACTCCTGCTCCAGCTCTGCTTTTTGCAAGTCCTCTGATCAGTGTTGGCATATGTTTCTTGTAATTAGCATCACTGTCTCTTATTAATCTGTAACCACAGAGTATCTCATGGATTTCAGTGAGAGTAGTGTGATAACACTGAGAAGCTCAGCAAAGATACTTTAGTTTACTATTAATACCTGGACGAAGAATTAAAAGTTACCGAAAATGATGTGTGTTCTATCAGACTGTTTGTATTCAGAGATCACACACTGCTTTATATATTGGATATGGTGGAACCAGTATTTGGCTGAGTGGCCAATCCACCAAGTGCATGCAGCACTATATGTAGCATGGCCAAAAATTAGATTTGGGGATTTTAATACCAGCACTTGTTCACGCAGAGGCCACTCTTTCAAAGACATCAATATAAGATTTCATTTTTGGCATCCACATCAGATTTTTTGCTGTTAGCATGTGTTTTAAGGAGGATTCTTTTGTTTATTTGTGGAACCAAGTGCAACAGCATCACAGATGATTGTAAGAAAAATACACACAGTGGTATGAAGAAGCGAGGCTAGGGCTAATTTCGTTCCAGCCCAGGCTGTAAAGTTATCAGTGACAGTTGTATCAGGCGATTACAGCAGGGAGTTAAACACCCCCTAGTTTGATTTCTATGTTGTTGACACATTATGTGAACACATTATGTGATCAAGCATTGCTTAATCATAATAGTTTCCTTGTTGAGATACAGGCATCACAGGCCTTTTGTATTAAATCTTGCATGTGCAACAATTTCTCAGTTTTCCTGGTTGTCTAGTGTAGTTTCCAGATTACCTTCATTCTTTGTGTATTTTAGTATTTTCTGGTCTTTGTCTTTGCCTGTCTTTTTGATTATGAGTATGGATCTATTTTATACCTTACCAACTTGCCCCCCACTGTAGATTATGACTATGGCTTTCAGAACAGCTGTAATAAAGAAACTCAGCACTTATACTGAACTGCCTCTGGCTCAGAACTGTAACATATCCTAAAAGGCTGATTTTGTCACATCTAATTATTTCCTCATTTCCAATAAATATTTGCTAATGTATTAAAGTGACAGTTTGTCATTTTTAGAGCCCTCTACTGCCTAATTAAATCACTTACACAACTTTGTTGAAACTATGCATGATTTGTGTGTATCCTCTTAGAGAACATGGTTCGGGATGAGCACCTCTGGTTCAGCTGGGATCATAGTTAATTGTGGGCCAGAAAAAAAAAGCAGAAGCCTGAAATGCAGATATTAGCAAGATTCAAAACATGGCAGTATTGCTAATCATTGATTTATTTGCATGGTTTCTTTAAAACTCTATGATTATTTCAGAACTAGACCCTCTTTAAATATTGCATACAGCATCTAGGACAGTATTGGTATAGTATTGCCTACTGTACCTCATGTATCTTGGAAATTTTGAATAGGAAAAGGAAAAGAGAACCCTCCTTAGGGAAATCCTATATCCATATGTGTCTGAAAGGAAGGCATCTGCTTCTTGTTTACTTACAATAGGAAAGGCATCTTTATTTTTAATATTTACTTTGAAAATGATCTGCAAGTATAGGTTTAACCTAGTTACTTATGCTAACAAAATAGGATAAAGGGAAAAACTGCCTGTGTTTTTAAACCAAGAAAAAAATAATGCAGGCTTTAAAGCTGGTGTAACTGGCAGGAGTGTCGTGAGTGGTGATGGAGGAAAACAAACCTTAAAATAAATGTTTTAAGTTTGTAGTTCATGACTTTTAGAACAAAATTACATGAATTCATTCATTCATCTTCAGTAACCACTTTAACTTGGTTGGAAGCATGGTGGAGACTAACACGGGAACACTGGACACGAAGAATTCATATGAATTTCAGAATTTTTGAGTATACGGTATATCCCTTTTTGCTTTAACTCCACTAGTTTGTGTAAAACTAGATTATTCGTGTTAGATCATATCCATCACAGTGTCGTCTGAACATGTTTTTCAGTTTGGGGATGGGGGTTTGAAAGACTCGTGGAAAATCTAATAACACATTTGCTTTAATTTATATACAGTAGTGAACTAGAATAGTGGAGAATCTTTGATAATGAATATTCAATATACTGAGCATTTCCTTTCTTTGTTTTCCTTCCAAATAAAAATAATAATAAATCCAAGATTTTCAGTGCGCTCTCAGACATTTGGACCTCACTGCATACTAAACGTACTGAGAAACAAGAAAGCTAAAGGTTAGGGAAAATGGGACTTTCTCTATCATTTCTAATCTAATCATTTGATCTCCCAGTCTCTGAAATGTAAAACAAATTTATCCTCCAAGTCCATTTAATATTCCAGAGGCGGGGATGTCTGACCTTAATATATGCTCTGCTCCAGCAGTGCTTCAGTGTGGATGGTATATTCTGGCCCTGAGCAGATCGTACATTTGCTGAAGAGGCATGTTTGGTGTTTGCAGTCTAATTTGTTACAAATGTATTTCCTGTTTGACTTCAGCTTTTCTCTCCTAAAGGGCCTCTGTCAGTAAACAGATTAATAAAGATGAAATATGATTACCATTTTTCTCCCTTCACAACCAAATGCACAACATGGACCAGTTCCACAAAGCCATAATAAGCAATTAGTCAGCAATTTTTAGAGAATAGCTGTGCAATCTTAAGACCAAGCATGTACAAATGATGAGCCATGGGTAAGGATTTTTTTCCAAATAGGCCAAATGATGACACCTGAATGTTATAAAGTAGGAAAGTAAGAGTTGATATTGTGCCAGTGCACTTTCTCTGTAATAAATCCTAGAAGTACATAAGAGACACTTGGGTGTGTGTGTTTATTCAGAGTGAAACCGTAAACTAGAGAATGTACGTAAGGTACAAAGATGCTCAGGTTCTATCAAATCTTCTGACTTATACTCATATACAAGCTCCTTTGCTTTATCCTTGGGTCTGAATTCTCGGAGTGGGAACAAATAAATTATATTTGGAGTTATAAAACAGCCTGTCTCAGTCTGTGCATCATCTTTCTTACTCTCACACAGATGGAGTGAACCATTACTGGAGCTTATTTACATGAAATAAAGCAGCAGTAAAATGCAGACAGGACCTGTAAATATACTCCACTCTGTCTGATCCTTTTTGGAGGACTGCAATCGCTTTTTTGGTTAAAGATATTATCTGTTGCATACTTCCAGCTTCCTTCTGTCATGAAGAATTACAGCAGTAACAGTAATACAACTCAGGCAATGTTTCTTAAACTTTTAACATGCAACACATACACACACCACAGACATTATGTTTACATGCATGACATGTTGCATTTGTTGCTGTAGGATACAAGCATAGCTAATAATCTGCTCTCTTTCTCTGTCATGCTGTATGTGCACTCCTGTTTCTTGATGTGATGCTTCACACCAGATCCTGACACACGTCTACTCCTGTGGCACCTCTTGCTCTCTGGCCCTAAAGATTTGCACTTCCAAAATAACAGTTTATGTCCAAGATTCACTCTTGTTTCAATGTGCAATCTCACCTGAATTCTGTAGATTTGAACAGAACTGCTGCTGTGATCATAAAGACCGCACTGTTCTCATCCCAGGACTCTTTCACAATGTCCTTATACTGAGCATCCTTTCAACACTCTTAGTAATGTTGGAATTTACTCTTTACGCCTTCATTCTGTAATGACTTAAAATCCCACAACCCAGAAGCGGAGTCCCTTTTGAGTCTGGTTCCTCAAAAGGAATTTTCCATCTTAGGGAGTTACCTCTGGCTTACTCATTAGGGATCTAGATAAACTTCCAGATGTCTGTAAAGCTGCTTTGAGACAATATCTATTGAAAAAGCACTGTAAAAATTAAATTGAAATGACTACAATTGCTCTATAATTCTCTAAGAAATTCCTGACACTTTCACACTGCTAGAAAGAGGTTCATTGTGCATTGTTATTGCTCTGGTTCACCAATATTATTGGTCCATTATTATATTCTGAGCAAAGGTTAAGATTGCAGTTTTAGCTTAGTCCACTGTTAAGTCTCCCAGATACATAAGCCTCACTGGATGTACTCTTTCTGAAATAGCTTCTTGTGATAAACAGTTTTAATAACTGAGCCATCAACTCCCAATTCCCAGTCCTGACAAAACGAATAACAGGAACTGGCTCCCAAATGTTTATTGCACTTGCACACTATACAAGCCTCTAACTTGATGTAAAAGGCCTGGCAGACACTGTACCATTTCTGAAATCTTGACCAATCACACTCTATCTCTGAATCACACCTAACTATTTTAGGTTAGCAGGAGATTTTAGGAATTTTACATGTTGGAGCTGAAAACATCTGTAAAGTTTTCTCGATGTTCTGAGAAAAGTTTTATAAAATGGTTGTGAATGTTCAGACAATGTTACTGCAACATTTTAAGTTGTAGTAAGATTAACACAGAAATATGCACACTATGGAATTAACTTTTACCTGAATGTAGTTTTTTCTATCTTGGAACTTTATTAAAACATCTTAATGAACATTATATTATGTTATGTTAATATTATGTTCTCTGCCAGCTGGGTTATAGCCAAAGCTTATAATTTACAGTATATATTCACAATTTACAACCCCAATTCCAAAAAAGTTGGACAGTATGGAAAATTGGAAAAAAAAAAAGTCATTTGAAAATTCAATTCACCCTGTACTATATTGAAAATTTATATTATATGTATGTATATTTTTGAAAAATATACACTCATTTCAAATCTGATGACTACAACACACTTTAAAAAAGTTGGGATTTCAACTTGTCACATCGCTATTAGAACTAAATTGCCCCTGTCCCAACTTTTTTGGAATATGTTTCATGCATAATTTCAAAATAAACATTTATCTTTAAAAAAAAAATATGCAGTTGATTAGGTAAAACATCAAATAACTTGTCTTTATATGTTTTTTGTTGTTGTTGTTGTTTAAATACAAGTCAAAGTACAATTACAAATCACTCCTCTTTGTAATCACTCCTTTTAGCATTTTCCATACTGTCCCAACTTTTTCAGAATTGTGGTTGTACAGGAAATTGATGATTATAAAGGATTTTCTCTTTTAACCTTAGTGGACCTGCCAAAGTAAGTCTATAGTGCACTCATAAGATACAGTTTGAGCTCAATTTATTACAGCAGAGACAACGTTTCTCCTTCTAAAGTTTCCCCTGTTCCTCCTGATTGTATGGTAGCGCGATGAGGAAATATCCAACAGGCAAATAACATATGTTGTTGCCACAGCTTGACTGAGAAGGCCTTTAAAAGTATCATCCATCAAATGCACTATTCTGTGGACATTATTACTGTTGCCATACTCACAAATTTCAGAAAATGAACTCATGACTATTCATGACTGCTGAAATTACAGGAAAGCTGGCATTAGAAATCTATCTGATCATTTGACAGCACAATTGGAGGTCATTTGGGCAATTAATTGGGCATCACTGGCCCCCAACACGCCACATGTCAAATGACAAACAGTGCAGATAAATTCGGAAAATTAACTGACTATGGGCAAATCAGATTATGATCATCATCCACATCACATCAGTCTCTGTCTCATCACCTGAGGAAAAAGATGTTAACAATTAAATACATCGTCTCTTCACTTATGTCTGTTCTTGCAATCACGGATTCATTCAGTTTTGTTGGCTACTTTTTTTGGAAATTGTTTTTGGAAGGGGCTTGAAAAAGCTTGTCTATAACATTTTACATATCGTCTCCATTATTTTGGGATTTTTAATAATACAAGGCAGGAGTGGTTGAAAAAAAAGTAAAAGAACAAAAAAAAAAAAAAAAAAAAAAAACAATATTCAGCTGCTCAAACTCAAACTGTAATTTAAAAAATGCCTTCTGGTCACAATCAAAATATTTATTATAGCAGCATAAAATTTGGCAAAAGCAGGGTGGTAATTCGTCAAGAGACAGAGTGTCAATGCACAGGGGTGATTAAAAATTAGAGAGCGAGAGAGATGATGAGAAACAGGAAAAGTGAATGAGAGAAAGTTGAAGGAAGTGATAGGTCGAGAGAGAGAGATAGAGAGAGAGAGATAGAGAGAAAGAGGTGAAAGAGAGAAGGAGATTATTAATGTAAACCTCTTTGGCTGCAGACCGGTTTGCTGGTTACTCAGCAGTGCTTTAAATGAAAAGTGTGTGTGTGAGAAGTGGATTCACTTCCCTCAATAAATCTTCTTCTAAACTGCTCACCTTCCTCGAATCCACCATGGCTGGCAGTAATGGGAAAAGATTCCAATTTGAGTGTTGGGGTTACCCAGAAAATATGGCTTTTTGACATCCTTTGTCATTCTTTTTGTTGCTTTGTGACTTTTTTGTTTGTTTTTCTTTTTCTGTTCTACTTGTTGCTCAGACTGTAAAAAAACACAACATATTTTAAATTAACATGGGATGAGAATGTTTCTACTAGGTTGATTTTCCTTGATGTAATGAAATGAAAATTCCTGAACAAAACAGAAACTACATTTCAGGACACACTAGGCTGAAAACCAAATCCTAAAACTGAAAGTGTCAGCTGAAACTACATTTCTGGTAGACATATTTGCGGTAGATATGTTACTCTATAGCCTATGAAATCTAGCCTACTTGAAAACAGAGATCAACTGTTTTCTCATCTAAGGAAATTAAATACATTTTTTTTTCCATTTTATATTTTTGTTCTTCAGCATTGCCATTTGTGAATTTTTCATTTGTGAATCTCTGTGGCTACAGATGGTCTTAGTGTGCTAGCAGGCACGTTCGTTTTTACTTCTGTTGTTTTTCTGCATATTGAGTGGAATGCCATGCTTTCAAGTGGTGTTTCAAACCCATAGTAGAGAAGTCTTTTGGCATTGTGCACCCTCTTGATATTTGGCATGATTAGTGCTTACAAATTGTAGTGTGAAATCCTTCCACACGGCCGACATTTTCACTATTCATCTGCTGCTCAAACTGTTTTGTCATGTCTGTGATGGTACATGGTAAATGCTCTGCACTTATATAGTGCTTTTTTAACCTTAGCTACAAAGTGCTTTACTCTGTGTCTCATTCATCCATTCACACACACACCAATGGTAGCAGAGCTGCCATGCAAGGTGCTAGCTTGCCATCAGGAGCAACTTGGGGTTCAGTGGCTTGCCCAAGGACACTTCGGCATATGGAGTCATGCGGGCCGGGAATCGAACCTCCAACCCTACGATTAGTGGACAACCTGCTCTACCACCATAGCTACAGCCACAGAAAAGCTAAGGAAACCTCTCATTTTTGGCAGCATTAAAATTCTTTTTATCAATGTTGTTAGGTTTAGGTGTTTTATATTTGAAGGGGGTTTGAATTTGAAAAGAGGCAGGGGACACCCTGGATGGGGTGCCAACCCATAGCAGGGCACAATTGCACACACACTCACATACCCATTCACACACTACAGATAATTAGGAAATGCCAATCAGCCTATAGTGCATGTCGTTGGACTAGAGGAGGAAATCGGAGTACCCAGAGGAAACCCCCAAAGCACGGGGAGAACATGCATTTGACCGCAAAACCCTAGAGGTGCAAGGCAAATGTGCTAACCACTAAGCCATTGTGCCTCCCTTCATTTATATTATTTCAAAATAAATGTTTCTAGATATTGGAAATGTTTTATACGGTATTTGTATCTCTCAGTAAAATAGCCCTTTAATCAGCCTGTGGGATTGTGCTTTTCTGCTCGAGTTTACTTTCTTTCTCCTGATTTCTTTCTCCTGAAGGGCTCCTGATTTAGACAGAATGAAGATGAAATTATAAGACCCATACCAAGTAAAGTGTTGGCAGACACTCCTAAAGCATTCATCTTTTCACGATTGGACAAGTGTCTAATGAGGATATAAATTTTCATTTGTTCCATGCATTAGATGTAGCATCAATTGGTATTGTGTAGGAGCATGATGTTTTAGAGTAATTTATCTTAACAATGTAGAAAATCTTACCACAGCTTTAATCAGGTTTCATTCATTCATTCAACTTCAGAAACTGCTTTATCCAGATCAAGGTCATAGTGGATCTGGAGTCTATCCTGAAAACACTGGGTGCAAGGTGAGATGGGATGCCACACATTCACACAATTTAGCATAGCTGTTCCATGAACTGATGTTTTTTGGAGGTGAGAGAAAACCATAGAATGCAGACAAACCTACATGGACACAGAGAGAAGATGGGAAATTCCACAGATTAACTTGAGCTTAGGATCAAACCAGGGACTCTGGCGCTGTGAAGAGGCAATACTACCTGATGCACCAACGTGTCACCCTCTAGGTGTAATTACATTTCAAGTATCCTATACAACTTATGTATTTAACTTATCAAAAACACAAAGATGTTTTCCACCCTGCAACAATTTAAACATTTTCCAGAGTGTAGAAATAGAAGGCTACATGGAAAACAAGCAAGCAAACCTGAAAAAAAAAAAAAAAAAAACTGAGAGCACACACCCACACCACATTTTTCTCATTTCTTTTAAACATAAACCTGTTCTAACTGAAGCACAGTGTGGTCTTTGCCTATAGCCATTCATTATTCTACCTGACAGACACACTAATTGATTAGAAAGATCACACACAATATACATCAATGCAGGTAAATACAATCAGGGGTCCGCAGTGAGTGAGGCCAGCAATGCTGACATTCCCCACTGACAGATCGCTCAGCTCGAGTGACTTTCTATCGATCGGTGCGTTACACAAGCAGAGCTGAGTCTGAGATCTACAGGAAGCATGGTGTGACAAACAGAGCAGAACAGAGAGAGCCCTCAGGGACATGTCAGTCAAAATGGGATGGGAAGAAATAAGGATATATAAATGGTAAATGAATTAATAACTGTGTTAAAGGTGGTCAAGGGAATCACATTTTCTGTGAGCAGCAATGAGGATTGCAAAAGCTATTGTGTTTTGATTGCATAGAAAATGATGAAAGAAAAGGAAACACACAACAGAAGTGATTGATCCATTTTGTGCAGTGCAACACGTTTTGTTCTCTGGAGAGTTTTAATAATAAAAATGATAAAATAAGGCGTATTATATACTTATTATCCACAAAACTGAAACCACTAATGAAATAACTTCTATATTGCATTTCTATTAATACAAAGAATTGTATTACAAATGATATTATCAGCAACAACTCTTAGAAATGTTACATTTACATGAATTTCAGAATATCTTAGTATTTGGCAGTCGAGCTGGCATGGATTCATGTTTGTGTAAAACCCGATGATCCATGTTCGATCAAATTCGAATTCATTGTTGTCTGAATATGTGCTTCAATTGTGATAAGAGTTAACATGGTCAATATAACAAATTTTCTTAAATTTAAATCGTGACCTAGAAATAGTCCAGGATTTTGAATAATTAACATTCAATAATCTATATATTTAATATTAATTATTCACAATTCTGTACTAAAAGATTATAAAAGAAAGTTTCATTAATTTCATTAAATTCTTTTACTTTTTTAAATTATAAAACTTTTTATTTCCAGTTTTAAATTAAAACAAACAAACAGATTTTCAATGTGGTGTCAGACTTTTGGCTCGTAAATACAAAAATTAAATGAATTAAATACAAAAATTTAGAAGGAAAAAAAAAAAAAACAGAAATTGTGTCTCAATATCAACACTTTACTAACTGTAATTCAACAATCCATTCATCCATTTTCTGTACCACTTATCCAACACAGGGTTGTGGGGAGCCTATCCCAGGAGACTCGGCACACAAGATGGGGGACACACTCATCACCGGGCACAATCACGCACACACACACCCATTCACACACTATGGACAATTTAGACATGCCAATCAGTCTACAGCGCATGTCTTTGGACTGGGGAGGAAACCGGAGTACCCAGAGGAAGCCCCAGAAGCATGGGGAGAACATGCAAACGCCACACACACAGGGCAGAGGCAGAAATCAAACCCCCAACCCTCGACGTGCGAGGCAGACATGCTAACCACTAAGCCTTCGTCCCCCCACAGAATTCAGAATTAATGTAATTATGCATTTCATCAGGACCACCAGCAGGAAAATTAGAATGAAAATGATTGATGAATTAATGTTATTGTGGGTTTGCAGCTTTACCTTTTTTCTCCTTTCTTTCTTTCTTTTTTGTTTTTTTACTTTTTCTTTTAATGGGTTCCTAATAATGAATTCAGTTATAATAAGACTAATTAAAACTTCAGTCTTGCCCCCTGCTTGGGTCTGAGCATTAAAAACTCCACACACTAACACTACTATACACTTGCCACCTACCACGAGCTGTCAAGCATGACTACATTACAGTCCTGATTCACACAGAACTGTTCAAATGAGAGATTTTTTATACAGTACACCAGGGTCTGGAAGAGGAAAACAGCAGTACTTGAGGAAATTCGGAATGAAAGGAAGTTGGTAGAAAATGGAAAGGCTTTCTAGAATTGTCCGCCCTATTGTATTGTTGGCACTGTATAGTACCTAGTTGTAATGAAGTGAGTCTTGGGGCAGATGAAAGAGCAGTTTAGAGTTTTATTAAGAACAGGTAATCCAAAGGGCAAGGCAAAAGGCATAAACAAAGACAAGCAAAGGTCAGGCGATCAGCAAATGGGCATGAATCAGGCTAGGCAAAGTACAACAAGAAGCTAGAAACAAGATCAAAAATGGAACCGAGAATACAGGACAAAGGCTTGGTACAGTGAGAACACTCAATACTTCACCTCTGAACAGCGACACACAAGGGGTTTAAATAACAAACATAATCAGGGTTATAACACAAAACATCTGTGATTAACAAGAACACGTGAGGGAGACATCCAACAACATAACAGGGTGGGGACAGGACATAAACCATAACAAATGCACATGTGTCAAGTAAACAAAGTCAATGTCAAATGCATGCCGTTCTGCTTCGGGCTTCAGAGTGTGCTGTGTGCTCCAGCGCTTTGCCCGAGGGGAAATTGTGATACTAGTATTTGTTTTTCTTTTTTTTTTCTCCCATGTATTTGTTCTTATTTTTTTGGGGTGTAATGATTAGAAGATTCTGATTATTGTTCATTACAATTTAAATTGATTATTATCAAAAAAAGGACAGGCTACTGGTGTATAAAAATAATTATTACTGATCTTCATTACTTGTGATTCTAATTGTGTTAACATATTCATAAGGCTGGTTTTCTCTTTTCTCTCCTTTTTCATTGTTTTCTTTACTTTTGAATTTCTTTCTTTCTTTCTTTTTTTATTTATTTGGACTCTCCCTCTTATGGGAGTGGGTTTAACACACACACACACACACAAAAAAAAAAAACATAAAATTGCACCTTTTTATACTGTTTGTCCTTTTTGTCCTCTGAAAGGGTGTGCTGATGAGGTAACAGAACAAAAAAGAAAAGAAAAAAAAAAAGTGAACAAGCTACAAATGAAAGACATATGTGGAGAGTTCCACTAGTGAACATTATTTGACTAGTGGACAATTTTCCATGTTGACCAATAAAATGCTAGTGAGTTGCACTTATTCGGAACAGCATGTATGTTGCTCCAAAATGGAATGGAGATGCCATTTGTCTGTTGCTGATATTGTGTCACACAGAAGTGTGCTAGGCTTTTACCTTGAAAATGTGAGAATTTGTAAAATAACCACAGGATAACTGAAACCATCTTGCGCACATGTACAGTGCATCCGGAAAGTATTCACAGCGCTTCACTTATATATATATATATATATATATATATATATATATATATATATATATATATATATATATATATATACTAACAGTTTATATATACTGTTCTATATATACTAACAATTTTGAACTAGGAAGTGCAATTTGACATGGTGAACACAGACAAGTGGAGTGACACACACAGTGAAACATCCCACCGTGGTTATACTAAATATAAGCATTCTTTGAATACCACTCAACCAATCAAATTAGTGGACCAGAACTAACTGCTGTATAAAAACCATATAGTGAGCCATATGGTTCGATACATACATCATTACCCTAGCACAAGCAACAAAAATAATATATGTATTCTCAAATGTACACACCATTAAATCTGAATTGGTATGAGGAACCACATATCTGAGAAGGTATACTGCTATATAAGCATTGATTTGGTGGGATAAGTGGTCCAAATATAAACCAACAAATGTGAATGCCAGCAAAGCAGTACTGATTTAGGTTAACCAATGCATTTACCAAAAAGCCAGATATATTAGTAAACCAGTAATTCCACAAACAGGACAAGACAAGGTATGCCAAAAAATAAGCAACAGATAGTATACCCTACGTCGATGAGTGTAATAACCTTAATGCATGCTATAAACCATCTAGGCTATATGTCAATAAATCATACAGTATAGTATGTATAGTAAAACTGATTAATGCCTGTAATCCAATGTACATCCCATTAAAAATTTTTATAAATTTTATACACATAAAAACATTCCAAGTCACCCCATTTGCCCATCGCTTTTACTGCCTATTATTAACTAGCATATAAAATAAAATAAAATAGAACCCCATGAAAACCTCAAAGAAAAATTATGAATAGTCCTAAAAGATTGATCTGTTGCTCAAACAAGATAGCATGGTGCAAGATAGCAAAACAAACAATGAAAGGTCTTAATCGCTCTCCAATTATCATGAACATTAGCATTATTTGTAAATTGTTAGATGACCATTTTCATTGAATTCAAAACAATTACTTTGACAGAAAGCAAGGGCACCTTTCAAGCACCGAGAGCATGGCCAAAATATTACTAGTGTGAAATAGGGGGAAAAGGCAGGGCGTCTATAGAGTGTCAATTAATATCAGAGATTTTGAATCACCTGTAAAAATGTCAGTAGGCTTATCTGAAAATTGTATTATTTAAAAAGACTACTCTTTTGGAGTCCCCGTGTACTCTGATGTTAAAATTTGGCATGCCTATGCAAAAATACTGTAATTTAAATATTTATTTGATACTGTCATTTAAATATTTATTTTTTGTTTTTATTTTCCATCTCATCCTCACAACCGCTGCGATTCCCCACAGTCTGAATACCTCTGCACTAAACAATACAATGAAGCAATGTTTCAATACATAATTTAAAAACTTGTATAATTTCTTTCTCGGCACTAAACCATAGTCTCCTAATGTAATAGCAGTGTACTGCCCTGGTGCTTATGCAATGATGATTACAGTATTCACTCAGCACATCTGAGGTCATGGAATTGAACTCCTCATTACACTCCATTGAACTGAATTACTGAAACAGCATTGCAGGCCATAAATAATGAATATTTTGTTTAGAATGCACTGGTTTGAATAAGGAAAAAAAATCTACATAAAAGCTTTTCCATATATGATGGTGAATGTTGACAGATTGTGACGCACTGACAGCTGTGCTTTCTCTCCACATCTAGCTGTCTTTTTTCTCTTTCTCTGTTTCTTTCCTGCTTTAATTTGACACATAAATCAGCAATGCTTGAACAGCGCACTCCATGCAAAAGTCAATAAGAGCAACAATCAACACTCAACTCTGTAATTACCACATACAGGTACAAACACAAACAGAGGTTTCATTTCTCACTGCAATGGGAGTGGATTTTAACAAAAAGCCTCTAATTGGTGTTATGGTATTTCAGAATTTTTCATTTTTCTTATGCATATCTGTGAAGTGTGTTCAAAACGTATGGGATTTTCTGTGTTTACTGCACATTCTAATGAGTTTGGTTACAGCAATCCAGCACCAATACACTTTTTAAACACCTGCATTCATAGAGTTATAGACTAGTAGATACAAAAGCTTTAAAATCTAAGCTCTTTTTGTTATATGGTATAGTATGCTTGTAATTGAGTAGATGAACTGGAATTAGAATTAAATACCAAGAATCTGCCAACTTGCCAAATCAAATTAACCTTCGGATCCTGTGTTTATTGGGGTGTGAATTCAGAAATTTGATTCTGTTTTACTGCATGCTGCTGCTTTAGCCAACTACTAGCTACCCTTTTCAGTATAATCGCAACATAATGCTTTATTAAGCTTTATTATACACTTTGAGCCATATTCAGAGTTGGTGTCTTAAGTCTAAACGATTTGTACAGGTTAAGCAGCTGATTAAGTTAGTTTTCTGTGAGCCCCATTTCAGATTACACAAATCATCTTTGTGTAGTACATACCATCAAGCTTGCCAGGATTTCCTTAATAATAATAATAATAATAATAATAATAATAATAATAATAATAATGTATGTATTGAACCATATGGCTCACTATATGGTTTTTATACAGCAGTTAGTTCTGGTCCACTAATTTGATTGGTTGAGTGGTATTCAAAGAATGCTTATATTTAGTATAACCACGGTTGGATGTTTCACTGTGTGTATCACTCCACTTGTCTGTGTTCACCATGTCAAATTGCACTTCCTAGTTCAAAATTGTTAGTATATATAGAATAGTATATATAAACTGTTAGTTACATGATCAGTGGAAATGTCAAATTATGCAGTACGCTTCAGGAGTATAACTTTTGGCTTAAAATATGAAAGCTGGTCAGTTGAAGATGAAAAGGGACATCAGGATCCAACATAAACATTTGGCGGTCTGGGAAAATCTGTCTCTGGTTGAATTCAAGCAAACAACCATAAAAGATGGAAAATAGTTTTTTTTTTCTGCCTATAATATAGTTTGACACATCAACTTTAAGGGACCATAGATACATACCAAAATTGTGAAAACACTTTTTTCTTTCTTCTTCATCTTCCTTAGTGTCACATACCGTGGGTGGAGACGGAAGCAGTAGTGGGTGACAGAATCCAGGCAGAATAATCCAAAGGGAAAAGACAAAGTTTGTGGTCGGTGATCAGGCAAACGAACAAAACGAGGCTAGGCAGAAATCGAGGTCGGGGACGGAAACACTGGTCAAAAGTAATTTAATGAGCGCACGAGAAAAAGGCTTAGAGAATGGCAGAGAAACAAGTCATCTGAACATTACTTCGCAAAGTCTATTCGTTTCCAAAGTCTCTCTGTTATGCTGTGGTGTGAGTGTGTTTGTAATGGGATGCAGGTGTATGTGATTAGAACTCCGGGGAAGGCGAGCGCATGCGTATGTGGGAAGTGTAGTCCTCAGCCGCCATGTTTGTAGTTAGCTGTGCCTCCTGGGAAACTGAGTCGTGGCTGGGCTGAGATATGACACCTATAGTACCTGCCTAGCTGAGGGAGATTTCTTCTTACAATGAAGAATGAATGTCAGGCTTATATCAAGTTGTTAAAAGTTAAGTTCCAAAGCAAAATGGACATAAGCCAAAACAATTTAGTTTGTAATAAAATGCCTACTGTAGATATGTGATGAGATCTTAAAATTCTATAACCTTGCTTGTGTTTGAGCTATGAGCAAGTTCAGGAAAGCATGTAATTGTTTATAGTAGAAATCCATCCATCCATTTTCCATACCACTTATCCTACATAGGGTCACGGGGGAGCCTGCAGCCTATCCCAGGGAGCCTGGGACACAAAGCAGGCGGACACCCTGGACAGAGTGCCAACCCATCGCAGGGCACAAACACACACCAATGTGATGGATTATTTTAGAGATGCCAATCAGCCTACAACACATGTCTTTGGATTGGGGAGGAAAATGGAGAACCCAGATGAAAGCCTGCAGTATGGGTAGAACATGCAAGGTCCATGCACACAGAGTAGAGGTGGGATTAAAACCTCCAACCCTGGAGGTGCGAGGCAAATGTTCTAACCCCTAAGCCACTGTGCCCCCTATTTACAGTAGAACTATATACTAGAAAATGGCAAACATTTGACCATGTGAAGGGTTTTCCCAGGCTGCCACATATATACACTAGATTCAATAAACAAGTGTGAAACCTACTATAAAACTGATATATGCAAAACAGTGTACATGCTATTAAACAATATACTGTAGTTAACCAACATGCTAGTCTCTTCTCCAATCTCTTCTTGCCATCTCTTCTCCAGTCCTTACATAAACTCCATTTCTGAGATAAACTACAAACATGTTTACTCCAGCTTTTAAATCGATTTTCATGCACCTTCAAAACACATGGTAAAGCACAACCTGTTGTGACTAGGAAAAACAAGCTCCCAGTAGGATTCACCTGATACAAACACAACCTGTCAGTGCAATTAAGAACTCTATATGCAGGTTGTGAATCTAGATCATGATTAGAAGGCTGGTATTATTGATTCAAGCACTGTGAACAGGACCTTTTTAGTGTTTTCTGCAACTTTTATCCTTTGCTCAGCCCACAGAATGTCCTGTTCTAAACATCTTTTTTTTTTTTTTTCCTTTTTGGGCTGATGACATCATTTCTCAATGAACACAATAATGAAGGTTGCTTATCAGATTCAGTCAATTGTGTGTGTGTGTGTGTGTGTGTGTGGGTGGGTGTGTGTGTGTGTGTGTGTGTGTGTGTGTGTGTGTGTGTAAACTCTGGACTCAAGGTTAGAAACCAATTATATAAAGGCTTATATTCACCACCCACATCACTGTTACAGTAGAGATGGAACTGTGACCAGAGCAATATTTCCGGTTTATGCCTGAAAAGGAAAAAAAATAAATCTTACTGTCATCCGTGTGTATACGAGAGTTAATAAATAGCATGCATAACTTTTTGCCTCCCATGTAGTACAGCTATCAGTTAGAGCCTTTTAATGTAACCTGATCTTTAATTTTTACAACCGGAGATATTCTGTTCATGTCTGATGAGTCCACCAGCCAGAGACATCCCTAAAGACAGCACCCATTAGAATTTAACAACAATAACAGCAAACCAAATTAAAATGATTTTTAATACCAGTCCAATCCACCTCAATTTAAATTTATAATAATCTCAGTTTATAACATGTTTATAAGCTATTAATAGATGATTTGTTAATCAATTATAAATGCAGGCCTGTCAACCTTCACAGTTTAATGTTGGCGTATGCTAGTATGAGTTATTACTTACCAAGAATAGCCTTCTTTTTTCCATCCAATAAAAATGTCAGCTGTATCAATCAATGTCTGGTATCTGGAATGATTGACAAATGCATGGGTTTTAAATACTCCGAAACTAAGAGACCCCTTACCTCCTTCTCACATTAGTAATCTTTTGGCCAGTGTTCTCTTCCTGACTTAATTTTCCTGCTTGACAGATGTACTGTTGTTGGTAAACAGAAAATGTATTGTACGGAAGCCCTAAGCGGCCACGCATTATTACTTTTTTTCTTTCTTGTTTTCTTGTGATCACAAAGTAATTTTCTGGTAATCTAGACATAACAAAAGTTGTTTTGTCTAGAGCTTGACTTAATATTCTCTTGATCTTGGACATAAAAAAAAGGAGTTTCTCTTGATCTTGACATAACCAAAAGCTTTTTTCTCACAGTGTAATTTTGTTCACGAGAAAATATTGTGCTAGGTGAATGAGACTGGCGTCGCATACTTCTGGATTAAGAGAAAGGGGTGGCCCTTTCTGAAGTGTTGGATAGTAATGTGAAAGTTGTCAATCACTGACAGACATAGAGCTATTTCAGCATCATTCACTCATGATGCTGTGGGATTGCGCTAAGATTTTGCTGCCTCCAGAACAATAATGAAAGTTATGAAGTTATATCTAATGAAGTTATGTCGAGGACAGACAAATTAAGTCATGATCAAGAGAAAACAACTTTTGCTATGTGGATATCATGAGATAATGTCATTGATGTGTACGTTAAAGCTTATGCCATTAACGGAGAAGAGATATGGTGATTTAACCTTCATTTACAGATCATCTTTCCAGAGCTATAATCAAGCCTCTATTATTGAACATGACCTGACCATGGCCTGAAAATATCTTGTCTGAGGTGAGTGAATGTTTTGAAGTGTAGATCAGGTCTGAATCTGCCCAGTTTTCCCAACACCTGTATTGTGCTCTGGTAACTAGTGCACTGATGCGTGTGATCTATCACCTACATGGCAGTGGTAGGGGCTTCTTGTTGCTCTGATGTTGCTGATCAGAGGGTGCATTATGGGTCTGTCTGACAGGCCTGTTGTGTTTCTGAAGAGCTGCATAGAGGACAGATGTTCTCTGATGATTCAGCTTCACATTCACTCAGTACTCAATTCTGAAGACTCCATGGTATATCCGGTCAAAGGAAGTGGATAGCAGAAGAAAGAAGGCTCACTTTCATACATGTAAAGCTTGATAATCAGTACTTCCAGTGTGCAGACACAAAAAGAATGAAAGGATATGTGATATATGTGATCACTGCATAATAGGGAAGGCTGAAACAGAGAGTTATTTCTTTCACCATTACAATGACAATGATTTTTCTCCATTTTTTTTTCTTCCATATTCTAAAAGCTTTGCAGCTTTTAGTAAATAATGATTTAGTTTGGTGGGTGGGGGTCAGGTCAGAGACATACTATTGCATCTATTGTGGAAAACAAGAAGCTTCTTAAAGGACACTATTATCATGAATTTACATATTCAAGTGCCATTCAGGACCCTTGACCCTCTTCTTACTGTCAAATCTGAAGTAAAATCAAGAGAATAGCAAATCTCTAATGCAATAAAAACCTCTAGGCTGTATTTTATATTCTAAACAGCATTTTCAGACAGAAACTCACAGCATGGTCTGATAGCTAATTTAGTTTTGGTTACGGTGCTTCATATCTGTAAGATATGCATAACCAAAACTACTAAAAATGTCTGGATGATTGAAAACCAGCTTGGAATTTCTCTCACGTGCTTTGCTTTTTACACTTCTTCCAGTGTGAATGCTGTAAAAAAAAAAAAAAAAAAAAAAAAAAAAAAAAAAAAAAAAAACCTTCAAGTGTGAATTATAAGCAGATAATAATATGTTTGTGCAAATGTGTATTTAGACATCATAACTTGTTATGTGTTGTTTAGACAGTTGCACAAAAGGGTCAGAATTTGCCCTAAAACAGTCTCTCTCTCTCTCTCTCTCTCTCTCTCTCTCTCTCTCTCTCTCTCTCTCTGAAACCTTGAACTTAAGCATATTTTCACATGATGTAGCAAGGGAATTCATATTTTTGCTAAAAGTTGAAAAAAAAAATCTAGTGTCGATGTGGATTTCCTCTGGGTTCTCTGATTTCTTCCCACCTCCACAAACAAGGCAGTGGGTGGATCACTGACTCTAAATTGCCCATATAGCTAGTTTTGAATAAGTGTGTGTGTGTGTGTGTGTGTGTAAGTGTGTGTGTGTGCGTGCGTGCGTGCGTGCGTGCGTGCGTGCATGCGTGCATGTGCATGGTGCCCTGTAATGAGTTGACTTCTCATGCAGGGTGAATTCCCACCTGATTCCCAAGGTTCCGGATCTACCAAAACCCTGACCAGGATAAAACAGTTACTTAATATGAATGAAGACAAGAATATGAGTAACACCATTCAATGACATTGTTACATATTGTATATAAATACAACTTTATAACGTGAATAACTGTATGAATCATCCTGGCGCAACTCTCAACAATAGCCATGGCATTCTTTACCTTTGTATGGACTTTAAATAGTATCTGTAGTAATGAGTTGTGAAGTAAGCAGACAAATCGATATCTGCTAGCATGCAAATGCCGGGTGTGTGCTACATATGTCAGTCATGAGCACTTCTAGTTCATCTTTTGATTTACTATTGATTAAGATCTGCTGCACTGCTGAACTAATATCCTATACATGATCTGCTGCACTATTGTGTTATCACATTATAGACTTTCAGACAATTCGGAATGAATTCTAAATTGCAAAATTGAAACAAATCACAAAAATTGGCATGCTTATGATGACTAATATTCTCAATATATTCAGCTATTCTTAAATGTTTCTTTGAATCTTGCCTAACATTAGCATATTTTGTTTTGTTTTTTATTCACTCATTCATCTCATTCATTCGTCACAGTGGATGCAGAGACAATCCCAGGAACACTGTGTGTGAGGTCGGAATACATCCTGGATGGGACGCCAGTTCAATGCAGGGTGCCATGTACACACACATCCACACACCAGCATTTCTACTTTAATGGCATGTTTAAGGGAAATTGGAGGAACCCAGAGAACCCACAGAAACTACAGGAAAAAAAGAGACAGCACAGTACTGCCAGATACAATAGCCTAAGCTCAGAATCAAACCAGGGATGCTGTAGGCGTGAGACGGCATCTCTACCCACTCTGCCAGCTTTTTTATTGACGTTTGAATTAAAAAAGCATATTTATACTACATCCTGGGGGCACGGTGGCTTAGGAGTTAGCATGCTTGCCTCACGCCTCAAGGGTAAGGGGTTCGAAACCCACCTCCTCCCTGTGTGTGTGGAGTTTGCATGTTCTCTCCGTGTTTCAGGGGTTTCCTCCAGGTACTCCGGTTGCCTCCCCCAGTCCAAAGACATGTGCTGTATGCCAATTGGCATTTCCAAATTGTCTGTAGTATGTGAATGTGTGTGCAATTGTTACCTGTGATGGGTTGGCACCCCGTCTAGTGTGTCCCCTGCCTTGTGCCTCAAGCTCCCCCCTTGACCCTGTGTAGGATAAATGGTATGGAAAATGGATGGATGGATGGATTTAATTCAATTCAATTCAATTTTATTTATGTAGCACTTTTAACAATAGACATTGTCTCAAAGCAGCTTTACAGAAACATATAAACACAGGATACAGATTTTAAGTGTGTGAATTTATCCCTATTGAGCAAGCCGATGGCGATGGTGGCAAGGAAAAACTCCCTAAGATGAAATGAGGAAGAAACCTTGAGAGAAACCAGACTCAGAAGGGAACCCATCATCATCTGGGTAACAACGGATAGTGTGAAAATAAAGGAAAGTTCATTATGGTTTTAACAAATTTATGCTTCATCCTATTGTAACTAATAATATTACTTACTTTATCAGTCCACATATTCTACTAAACTTTTTATTTGGGGGATGGGGCCTTTTTGTTTTGTTTGTTTGTTGGTCTGTTTGTTTTTGTAGGCATGTGCTTATTTTAAAGAGGGTGCAATAGGCTGCCTGGAAATTAAGTGCCCACTTAGTCTCATTCTGAATACAGAAAACTTTCCTGCAAATCTAAATAATGTAACTTAACTTGCCAACTTTGCAAACTTTAATTACAGCACATTATTTTTAATTGCTCTAGAGTGTGTCTTCAGGTATAGTGATTCTATAAATATGTTAATATCATACGTAATTTCTATTTGTTTACATAGTTATTAAGATTCTTTGCTAATCCTGATACATACACTGTATGCATTAGAAAAGCAGTGGATGACAAATTATAAATTACAAACGATTAATATGCTGGCAACATTTATAGGTATATATCTCTAGGCTACTGTTAGCATAGACGCTGGGTGTGTGTTTGTAGTTGGATGAGACATAAAGTCACAGGACACACAGATCTGTTGTTACACTCCTATAGCTATTAGGTCCCGCTGTGGCAGGCTGCTGCTGCTCCCCCCGCTGTGCACTGATAGACTGTGCCATTATCTGCTCTGAGAAAGAAAGAAGAGAGAAGGGAAAGAGAGAAAATGAGCAACACAGACTCAGAGAGATATTGCAGAGCCATTAACTCTTCTTGCTGCATCTTTTTAGCTCATCAGTGAGTGAACTTGTGCTTTAGACAGTCTGAAAATTCAACAGGTGCTATACTATATAGTGTGGCAAATTAAGACACCTTCTTTTGTTCTTTAGTGACATGGTTCTCAAAGTGGGGTGCATGAAGCATAGGTAGGGGGTCAGCGATTTTCTAATTTTGTTAGACTGGTGGAAAACACAATACACTATTAGGTGGATATTGTTTTTGGTTATTTTTTTTAGAATTAAATAATGTTAACTTGAATCGAATGATAATTTTAATGGGTTCTATTAGTGGAAAGTTCAGAAAAGAAATATCCAAAATATTATTGTAGACTGACTTGGGGTTTGTGGGTTTGAATCCTGCCTCCACCCTGTGTGAATGGACTTTGCACGTTCTTCTCTTTCTTCAGAGGTTTCCTCTGGGTATTCAGGTTTCTTCCCCCAGTCCAAAGACATGTGTTGTAGGCTGACTGGCATTATCAAATTATCCATAGTGTGTGAATGTGTGTGTGATTGTGCCCTGTCATTTCTTGGCACCCTGTCCTGGTAGGGTGACTAGATGCAAACAGACTAAATGTGGGACAAGTAGGAAGTTTGTCTGAGACAATGTGGGACATATTTCCGACACCCAAAGGCCTACCATTTTGATGTCTATCTAAATGAATAAGGAACATGTTCACTCATCCCATTTGTATTTATGTCTTTTGTATCAAACAATGCAACAACGAGAAACATTACTGCATAAAACAATTAAGTGGAAAAAAAGGATTTCTATGGCTTGACGTCACGTGCGCCCAGTTTGAGTGAAAGCTGACAGTCCTTTGATGACAGGCTTCAATACAATGACAGCCATTGGATGAATGTCAGATTTGGCCAGTGACCCCTGGGGATGACTGCTTTGTCAACGATGCAACTGATGTTTTCCGTCTATTTCAGTTTATAACTTACTGAAATATTATTGTAGAAACATGAGAAAAAAATAACTCAAACCTTAGTGTAACAGTTTCCCAGATTTGGGTAGGGAATGAGGACGCTGGAGGCAGGCTTGGAACAACTCCAAAGGCGTTATATTCTTTATCTTTCACTTTCACTTATAGACACACACGCACACACGGCTCTGTACTGGTTGGCTCTCGCTATCTTTCGAGGCACCCGTCTCTCCCATTTTAATTCTCGCCTCAGCTCACTGCAACACAGAACATTCATTAGTATAATTCCCCACAGGTGTGCAATCCTTACCACTCACCTCTTCCAGCTCTGCCCTCCATTCAAAAACCGGCACTCAAGCCCGCCCCCACTTCCACACTTAGTTTGTTTAACTCTTTATTTTAGTTAACTCTTTATTTCCAAACAAAATTTTGTAAAGAGCCATGAACAATTTTCCCTAAAGAACCTTTCAGCCTATGAACTTTAACCATTTTTAGTTACTGAAATAAATTTTCCACTACAAATATCTTTCCACATAATGTAAAGTTTATAGTGTGACACCAGTAAAAAATTATAAATATCCATTAATCAAAGGGTTTTCTAAGAATCCAAAAATGACTCAAAAGAATCATTTTATTACAGCATTTCAGCAAAGACTACCAATACCTACACCTAATTGGTGACAAATAATTAATGCAAAAAAGGACATTTAAAACTCCCTAATGTTTTCCATTACAAAATCTCTATGCTCTTTAGTGTCCTAGTCTAATTTATTTAAAATCCGTAACGGGTTAATTTATGGCTGTGTGAATTTATTAGCTAGCAGCCGTATTTAGCATTTTCACAAAGGGGAGTTTTCCACATCAGTAAAAGTACAAATAATTTAATTTCCGTTTGCTTCGTACACTCAACCCTGTCTCTCGCACACTCAATAAAGCACCCAATAGACCGAACGACATTTGTCTGGATATTAATAATGCAGCGCAAACAGCATTATAAGGGGAACTTTCATTTAGTAAAAGAGGGGATGAAGAAATGTTGGGAGCATAGAACGTTGCAGCCAAGTGTTTGAAGAATAAAGAATAGATCTAATGAATGTCTATATCTGACATAAAAACAGGGAGTTAAGATTTTCATATGTGCTTATGCAAATTTTAAATAAGGTAGAAAAAAAAGCTTGAATTAATGTTTTCTAAAATAATAATTGTGGTGGAAAGCTTCTTAAATAAATGAAAATTATATAGCTTGTCAGTATAGGATGATATTATATCCAGTTAAGATCATTCCAGTTGAGATAATATAGAGACACTATAGAGTTAAAATAGAGATTTAAAATAATATATACATGTTATTTGCTTTTAATTATAATGATAATGATAATGAATCTATATTGACCACATATGCATATGCACAGTTAATATTGATATTGGATAGATTATCATGGATATTGTTATTAAAGCTGGAATTAATGAACATCAGCCACACTAATTCTTCATCAATTGTTTCCTGTTCCTACTCAGTGAATGTGCCAGCTCCAGCTCAGAACCAGCCTCTACGAAGATTTCAGCTGACGCCAACGCCTGCGAAGACTTTGGATGATACCAACGCTCTTCACATGTTGCTCCTGGGATAGCAGTGGGTCTGAACCATTCTGCTCTCTGGGCCGGCCTGGACTGTCCTAGTGCCCTGCTTCTGGAGTTCTCATTGCTTGGTGGCCAGTCACTGTTTCTGAGGATGGCCCCATATGGACAGCCTAGGGAGACTTGGAAGCTGTGGACTGCAACTGATGCGGGCAGTTTTGGTGCGATGTCTATTTGTGTCTGCATCTCCATCAGTAGACAGTGCATAAGTTCAGCAGAATAAGTTTCATGTTGAGGCTGTGATGACTCTTCTGATTACACATCTGCACTTTTGTTTTATCATGTAGCACACAGTTATAAAAGGGATTTTTTTAAAAATATAATTATCTGTTGTTACCCAGATGAGGATGGGTTCCCTTTTGAGTCTGGTTCCTCTCACGGTTTCTTCCTCATATCATCTCATAACATAACATAAACAATCTCCAGTTAGTCCAAAATGCAGCTGTTAGAGTCCTAACTAGAACCAGAAGATACGACCACATCACCCCAATCTTATCCACACTGCATTGGCTCCCAGTTAAATCTCGCATTGATTATAAAATACTTCTTTTATTAACTTATAAAGCAATAAACAGTCTCGCACCACAGTATATAATCGACCTTTTGGTTTTCTATGATCCGCCACAAATACTTAGATCAAAAGATGCAGGCTATTTGACGGTACCTAGAATAGTGAAGGCTACAGCAGGGGGAAGAGCTTTCGCTTATAGAGCCCCACTGTTATGGAACAGTCTTCCAATTAGTGTTCGAGACTCAGACACAGTCTCAGTGTTTAAGTCTAGGCTTAAAATGTATTTGTTTACTCACGCCTACCCTGACTAGTCTCTCTATTATGCTAATTCCCAGTCCTAATAATCTTTTCTCTCTTCTCTCCTTCTGCCGAGCCACACACGATTTTATGGAGATACTAGAGATCCTGATCCTTTCTGATCTCCGGACCTGCCTGATCCGTTTCGGATGTCCTGCCTCTGGATGGAGCTCTAATCTACTCCAATTCCAGACTTCTGGGACTACGGCTGTTTCTATGGCCATACAGAATTCATATAAGTCAATAATGAACTTTTTCACACTATCCATTTTTACCCAGATGAGGATGGGTTCCCTTCTGAGTCTGGTTCCTCTAAGGGTTTCTTCCTCTTAAAACATCTTAGGGAGTTTTTCCTTTCCACCATCGCCACTCAGTGGCTTGCTCAGTTGGGATAAATTTGCACCTTTAATATCTGTAAACCGTGTTGATATTTCTGTAAAGCTGCTTTGAGACAATGTCTATTGTAAAAAGCGCTATACAAATAAAATTGAATTGAATTGAATTGAAGTTTTTCCTTGACACCGTCGCCGTCGCCTCTGGCTCGCTCATTAGGGACAAATTTATCAATTTAAAATTTAGACTGGAAATTTATATATTTCTGTAAAGCTGCTTTGTGACAATGTCAATTGAATCACCGCTGTACAGAGGGGACTTTTGATTATTATCTTATTTTTTACATACTACATTTAATTAAACTTACATTAATGCATTGTACTTATTTTTAAACTATTTGTGTTTTTCTTTCTTTTGAATTGTAATGGACTCTTTAAATGATAAAAATCTTTAAAATGCAATTTTCTCACTGTTCAGTTTTGGGGGTAACCAGACAGTAACTTTACTTGTAGTTGAAATATATGTGCAAAAGAAAAACAAAAAACAAAAACAACATTTCAGGTCAGAATGAAGTTTGTAGTTATCAGAATGTCATATTGTTCAAAATGTCACCGTGTGAACTGTTTTCCTGAGCTACCACACAATTTAATATAGTATCAACAAATAAAACATGTAAAGAGGTATTTCTAACATGGAAGCCCATTTCACCCACTTGAATACAAAATAAAACAAATTAATAAGTAAGAAGGATAAGAATGTTCGTCAACAAAATGAAAAAGAGGATTCTGTAGATTATTATCTACTTTTCAAGTGTAGTAATTATCAGTTGCAATCGTATGTCCATCCATCCATCCATCCATCTTCTATACCGCTTAATCCTTTTCAGGGTCACGGGGAACCTGAAGCCTATCCCAGGGAGCATCGGGCACAAAGCGGGGTACACCCTGGAGAGGGTGCTAGTCCATCGCAGGTCACAATCACTTACACATTCACACACCCATTCATACACTATGGACACTTTAGACTCACCAATCAGCCTACCATGCAGGTCTTTGGACTGGGGGAGGAAACCAGAGTACCCGGAGGAAACCCCTGCAACACGGGAAGAACCCCCGACCCTGGAGGTGTGAGGCGAACGTGCGAACCACTAAGCCACCATGATGACATGCAGGGAGAATAGGCAGGTCAAAAGTACATAAACACAGAATAATACTTCGAATAATACTTAGAATAATACAATCCAAGATTAGCCATAGTCATAGCTAACATGTAGGTGTGAAAGGAAATTCTCTTATATCATGTACTCTCTTATATTATGAACTGCTATCAAATACCTATGATGAATGTATACATTTAATTACCTCTTTGAATAAGCTGATCACCTGCCATCTTTATTATAGTAGACTTATTTTGTAGTATGACCCTGGGTACTGTGTGTTTTGTCTAAATCTGTCTGGCCCCTGCACCAGTAGAAACCATCCATGCACTACTTGTTATCAATGTGTATAAATACTCTTGGTTTGCATGAATAAACTCGGATGTCTATTTGAGCTTGCATGTGTTAGTGTGTGTTCATTAAGGCTCCCCAGATCGATCTGAAACGCTCTGAGGAGAACCACACTTTCTAAGCACAGAACTAAAAGTTAATAGAAGTAATTGTAGAACAGGCTGGAAGGCATGACGGAAGATCTGAAAGGCATAATCTGAGATTCCTGAGATACATGGAAATCCAACAAGGTGCAACATCAATTATGAATATTCCATCAACATAAGAGAAGCAAACTGGTGAGGGTCAAGGCCAGGAAACTATGAAGCAAGGTGCTTGGGGGAAACAAGGATTACTGTATTCCATGGTTGAGTCATAGAGCGTTATAGAGTTGGTGTCCTCTTTCTGGTCATGTGTATGGTTATGATGTGACGTTAAACGTAGTCCGGCTCTAGGAGAAGCACCACTCGAGAACTTCTTCAACAAGCCATCTGTGTGAGTTTCACTCATCTCTCACTCCATTATTCAGCCATTTCATGGCTGATCCAATCCCTCTCCAGGCCATCTCACATTCCAGCAAAACACCATTTTTAGCAGCCCAAGTCCTCTCCGTGTTGCCCGTATCTGTGGAGAATGCAGTAAATCGGCTCAGCCTACTTAAGCAGGACAATCCTGTGACTCCAACCTCTCTGGTCATGCGTAAATATCTTCAGTGAAAAAGAGGTGTAATCTATGACAATTCAGTATTACACATCTTTGACATTTAAATCAATGTTTATAAAGGACCTAATAATTATTGTGGGTTTCTGATATTTTGTTTAGCCCCTATAATTGACACATACTGAAGTTGAAAATTGGCTTGCAGTTGCAGAAGACTTTATTGTATTCGTTTTCCAAAATTGTGAGATGATTATTGTAATCAAGCAAACTGGGCTCAGTTCAGAGGTCTGAAGCCTGCCAGCTTGCACAGTGGGAATTGCTGTGCATCGCAAGTATCACACTGAGCCGAGATCTGACATTTGAGGTGCTACAAGCAGAAAAGAGAAACTTTTTGACTTTTTTTTATTATTGTCTGCTGGCAAGCTGTAAGGCAATCCAACTTGTGTTTTGTGTGTGTGTGTGTGAGTGTGTGTGTGTGTGTGTGTGACAGAATATTATTATTACTGTTCCGCTGCCAGATATAATGCAGCTTTGTATCACGTTTGAGATTTTCTTCCTTTCCAAAACAAGACAGTGACAATAAATATGAGGAAAAAAGCAAGTTCTATAATTAAAAACATTTTAAAACACATCCATTTTAAAATATCTAGAAATTTTTGGAGAAACTATTAAGGTTGAGGAATGCATTATCTCATGTAGTCGTACTGATGACATAGTAAAAATGATGTGAGACAAACTTTTCAAGTCTGTAATGCTCTACTGTATTCAAATATGCTACACACACAAAAAAAAATTGTAAATCCATCCATTAATTTAAAAGAAAGAAAGAAAGAAAGAAAAAAAACATTGCACATACGGTTCTGTCATCTGCCCTTTTGTGCAATGTGTACTTTGATTGAACAGTGTGTTCTTTCTATAGTCTATATATAGTCTATCTACTTTTTAGTTTCTACTCGAAAGGTATTATGGGAGGAACATTATTATAGCATACGTAATAATATTTCACAAGCACCTTCTCAGCTACTCAGTGATGATTTGTTGATAGTTTGGTATGACATTATCATCTGGGCTAGAAAGAAATCAGCTTTTGTATGCATTCTCACAACCATTTGTGGTGCTGTTGCGCATGGTTCCACAAAAGTGCAAAATAATCCACCATAAGACATTTGCCACTTGCCTCCTTTTGGTGAGAGAGTGAGATGAGATGTTTTCATAATGGCCTTTGATTCGACTGCTATTTTCATACCATGCTCAGTGTGCGAGTTGAAAGCTCTTACTGAGCATGTTATACAATGAAGGTGATATAAAGGACAGTGAGTGAGTGTGCCTGTCAACTTACAACACGTGTAAGTGCATAAGAGCATCCTGCGGCTAGAAACTAGCCCTTACTTGTAATTTGCAGTTTCTAAGCAACATTGAACACTTAAAGTTCAACAGAATATTATGAATTTTTCTCCTTTTAATTATAGCGTTTGCAGTATAGCTTTCAGAAAATGGTCTTTCCTCAATCCTTTCACTGATGCCTTCTTGACTCCTTGGACCCATGTCCTTAAGACCATGACCTGAAAATAAATCACTGTTATTAAGGATGTACCAATTGTTTAAATGTACTCAGTGGAACGAGTGAGGTTATACTTCTTACAAGGAAGGGTCTATTGTTGTAGCATGTGACATTCATGCAATATCACACCAGAAAGAGTGCTGTTTTAATGAATATCAGCATGGATGTGATTCGGCCCCAGGCTGAGTGCTGCAGGTAATTATGACCATGCTGGTATTCAGTACAACAGCGTGATTGCAAGTGTGATATTGCTTTTTTTTTTTCTTTCTAATAGTTCTATAAGCGAGAAATAAATATCAAGTAATTGACATTTCAGACACAATATGGGCAAATAATTTGTTTGTTTATTTTTTGTTTATTTTTTTTCTCCGTCAATGAAAATACTTCCCAAATACAGTGAACAGTGAAATGTACCAGCGGTGTTAGATTGCATATCAGTGCTCTTGGGATGCCGCTTATCTAATCAAATTAGTGGTCTGAAATTAACTATTGTGTAAACAATAAGAATTACATGATTTGCTAAATTAATGATAGTTGTAATGCAGTGTATAAAAATAATTCGCATCATAACACTGGCTCAAAGCTGATTTTCTGAATGATCATAAAACCCATATAAGCATCATGTGAAATCAGGAGATGTTCAAGTAGACTTCTGAATAAGTGTGTAATGTACTCGTGAACTGTTTTAATTGATATTAATTCAGTGTGTAATTACACCGTGTTCTATATGCGCAGATCCGTTATGCCCACTGACAGGAGATACTGCTGTGCAGCAACTCATCAATTAGTGACATCGCTTTAAAGTGATGTTTCAGTGAGTGAGAACGTCTTGTTTGGCAAATATGCAAATATGTTTGTTGATGATTCCTCTAGTTGTTGCTTATAATTCTTGTATCTCTTCACTCAGTGGGACGAGCTATGACACAAGGAAGAGAAATAAGGGAAGAAAGCGAGGAAGTGTAATTAAAGCTATGAGAAGAATATTATTACTACTGTACTGTATATGAAATACAAGCATGACAACGATACTTTGATTAAAAATGAACTAAAGGCATGTGATTTTAAGTTTCCCATAAACCCTATCTATAGGGTTTGCATTGTAGTTTGCATTAAGGTACACTAAATAAACATCATTCACTGCACTACTTAACATTAAAAAATCATGAATTTCAACCTTAATACAAAAATAATGATTGTTGCCAAGGGAAAAAAGTACATTAATACTTACTACTTTTTGTGGAAATGTTAAATGAATATGCCTGTAGTAGGATACTACTACAGGATAAAAAATAAGTAAAAGTTAAACAGCTTAAATTAAATTACTATTAATTGTTGATAATAAGGCCAGTGAGTGGAACTGTTCAAAATTACAATTCAGCTTCACTTTAAAATTTTGCCAATTGCCAACACAAGCAGATTAATAATTATGGTATTAGTTCTTTTTTTTTTTCACAAGTTCATTGTTCAGCGCTGTTGAATACTCAATTCTGATTGGTGAAAAGGTGTTGATTTATTTTTCAATTCAAGGCTGCAGCAGGATGAATACAAACACTCAGGAGGCAGGAGTGGATGCAAAACAGGAAGTGTTTTTATTTTAGTATGTGGAGGAAGGGGAAAGGGGAGAGTGTGAGTACTCTGAGTGAAGGCTGTGCATGGTGCTGTCTTCCTGTAGTGGGGAGCGGCAAGCTGGCTGGAGCAGGCTCGAGGTGGGTCCCAGAGAGCGTGGCACTGGCAGACGATGCCTGCCAGGGGTGCAGCGGGGCCAGGGAGTATGTTCTTTGGCACTGTCTGCATCTGTGTCTGCTTCTGCATCTGTTCTGCTTCTGCTTCTGCTTCGGCTTCTGCAAGGCAACCGGACAAGAGTGTCAGGATAACCAATACCAGGGAATAAAACACTTTGAGGTGGTAACAGTAACTTCTTCCTGCTGCATCACACCAACACATCATTGATTATTTTCCTATAATAGCACACTTCTGAATAGCTTTTATTCCTTAAGTAATGCAGTAAATAATACTAGTTTAGTGTACCTTAATGTAAACTGTTGAGAATTTTCTTTATATTACTCACTTTTGCCTCACACCTCCGGGTACTTCAGTTTCCTCCCCCAGTCCAAAGACGTGTATTGTAGGTTTTATTGGCATTTCAGTGGTGTATGAATGGGTGTTTGAATGTGTGTGCAATTGTGCCGTGCGATGGGTTGGCACCCCTCCAGGGTGTTTCCGCCTTGTACCCTGAGTTCCCTGGGATGTGCTTCAGGCTTCCCGCGACCCTGTATAGGATAAGTGGTATTGAAAATAGATGGATGGATGTTCACAGCAGTTCTGTTAGATCTGTAATGAGGAAAGTCTGTGTAAATCTCAAATGATTCTGCAATCATCATAGGATCATGGCAGCAGGTGTGCATCCATATGCTTGATTAATTACATTTATCTGAGTAATGATTAAAAACACAGCTCTTTAAACATATAACTCTGCCTCTGTCTTCTGCCTATGCGTCTCCCTCTATTTCAGAGGAATAAGCCTGCTGTTTGTGTGTGAAAGTGAGGAAAGTGAAAAATGATGGTGGGAAGCATCTTGGGAGAGAGAGGCAGAGTGCGCAGGGTTGACTAAATCCAATTGTTCGGGAATTATTTTTGTGTTGAACAGCATCAGAGGCATGCTGAGGAATCACTGTCAGATTTGATTAGTCTCAGTGTGTGTTTGGGAGGCCAAAGGGACGTTCAAATTGCCACCTTTCTCTCCTTCACTACAACAGCAAGCTCCTAACTTTTATTACTGATTATACAATTATTGTCAAGGCTCCAAACCGAGAGAAGGAAATGATTGGAATAAAAGCCTCTTCTCTATCTGTCTCTTAACAGACAAGCATAGGAGAAAAAGGCAGCATAACATGGGGGGGGGGGGGGGGGGGGGGGTTGGATCCCCTGTTTTATTTATGCTGCACCTTTCCACTTAGCTTTGTTATCTAAGAAAAAAAATAAAATCTGTAGTGTTGGTAGTGCAGGTAGTGTTGCTACCTCACAGTTCCATGGTCCCTGTTTCCTCCTGAGCTTTTGTTACTGTCTGCCTGTCCAGGTTTTGTGTCTGTGTGGGCTTACTTTGGTTTCTTCATTTTCCTCCCACCTCCCAAAAACATGCCATTAGGTGAATTGGATACATCAAATTGCCCTAGGTGTTAATAGGTGTTTTCGACTTTGGCTGAGGCTGGATGTAACTGATTAGTGAGAGTTTCCACTTGCAATTGAGGGAGGAGTTGAAAACGAAGCTGTGAAGTTGGACACTTTCTGCTTCCCGTAGTGATGCTCGTGTGGTGTTTGCTTTCTTTATCGCAGACAAAGTGGATTAGATGTAATATTTCCTCATATAAACAGACGTCTGAAATTTACATGTAGCGACCAGAAACACTTTTCACTGAATAGGTTAAGTTAATACAGTGCTCGTATGTACAAGAAGAAAGTTCAACATAAGCCTGTATTATTGAAAAACCAATACAGTGGGGTCTATATTTTTTTATCAGTTTTATTTCGATTAACATGACACAATATAGTATTAAACCGAGCATATTAATATTGCTTGCATTTGTTCTTTGCCTAGTTGTTGCATATCACATCCTCACATTGCCTTGTATGATGCATTAACTTCTACAGTGGCTGAGATGGATGTATTTATGGAGGCAGCTGGTGATTTGGTGGCTTCACATCACTGGATGCATCATGAAAAATTAAGAGAAGATAACACTTTATTGATCCCCAAAGGGAAATTTATAAATTCATTGCATATCATTGCACATACTTTGCTTCTTCAGCGTCTACTTTATGCCTTTAAAATCATGTATATGAGCAAACATAAAATGTTGTGGTCTGTTGATAAAGCTACATGCTAACATTAGATATATCACCAAACTAACAAGCAGAAAATGCTATTCATAATGTGAATTTTCCTTCACAGATGAAAGGTATACCTTTTGTAGAATGTATTGCATAGTATGTGATGTGGCTAGTATGTTGTGTTTGTTTTTTTTTAACAGGAAATTATCATCAAAACTGTTTTGAAATGTAAATCTGCATAACAGCTATGTTTTATCACTGGATTCTTTTGTACTTGTACTCAAAAAGCTATTGGATGACTAATTATACTTTATCCAACTAATTTTTTGGCATGCATTGCCTATTTTCAAGAACAAATAAAATTCTCACTTTCTCAAAAATGTCAGTATTTATGTTGAATGAGTTTTCTTTCAATTAAAACTAACAAGGTTTGGTGTCAAACAGGAGCCATTTGCTAGTGCGAGACTATAATTAAAGAGTATGTACTCATCTGTCAGTCTGCTTCTTCACACCTGCTAGACTGACAGGCTCTCAGATCATCGCTGTTATTCTGCAGGGAGTCTAAACTCTGATGTACAGCGAAGCTCTCATCTGTTTTTGTAGCTGGACGATCTCTTGCTGAATGAAACATGTGTTCCAGTCCCTGTGTGCATGTATGTATGTATGTATGTATGTGTGACACGGTGAGGCAGGTCAGGTTAGACAGAGAGAGAATCACTCAGCATATCTACATAATCGCGACACATTGTGCAAAGCGGCACTGTGGTGAGATGAAAGGCTTTGTCCCTTTGAACAGATACAGCCATTGTTTCAGTTAGCTAATTCAGCTAGAACAGGTCACAGAAAGGAGTGACGCACCCACACACACCCTCCTCTCAGCATACACACACACCCCCCCACACACAAACACCTCCATCTCATTTCCTCTGTCTTCAGTCTTGTTAGAGAGGAGGAATAAAGAGACCTAAAAATCTCTGGCAGGTGCTTTTCAGAACACCCTGATTTAATCAGAGGCAGAGAAAGCAGGAACATATAAATGGTAATGAGGAAACACTTAGAGTCTTTCAGCTCTTTGCTGCTCCAAACTTCAAAAATGAATCAAATTTGTCCCTTACCTGCTGCTTCTTTAGTCTTTTCAGTATGACATGTTTGATTCTTTCTTCTACGGAAAGAAAAAATATATTTCCAATCAAAATATAATCAGGCACTGGAATAGAGTCCATAAATGTTTTTCATTGATTCCCCCCACCCCGTCATAGCACTCTGTCTTTCACTTAGAGTACCTCAGTACAGTTGAATTTGATTTTTTTTTGTTTGCTTGTTAGGCAATTGTTGTCTTTTCTACCCCAATAAGATCCTCTCTTACACCTTTAAAACTTAGGACAGACTTCCTCAGACATTCCATGCCATTCCTGGTACTCTAGAACAGTGGTTCTCCAAGTGTGATCTGGGGACCCTCAAGGGTCTGTGAAGCATAAACAAGGGTTTGGGGGTAATTTTTTTTTTTTTTTTTTTTTTTTTGTTACAGTGACAAAAATCATAAACCACCATTATTAAAGTTACAGTATTATATTTATGAATGAGGTATTATAGTTATTCGCCTGATTGTCACTTGAATTGAATGGCTTTCATTTACACCTCAGTGACTCAAAAACAAATAGACATCAACCTAATGTGTTCTGTGGAAGATTCAGGACTAAAAAGCTGTTTGGTGCCAATAATTAACCACAATTTGTATTGTACACATTTAAATAATAAGCCTACTATGTGACTAGTTTCTGTTAACAAACTAAATAAATCTGATTTTGAGGTCTACATTTAAAGTGGTGTGTGGCTGCAAAAAGTTTGAGAACCACTGTTCTAGAAGCGGAAATGTGTATATAGTATATAATAAACGTTCCATATATAATCATTCATATTTTCTAGTCAAACAACAGGACTATTAATTTCTCCTCCATCAGAAATTATTCTAACAAGAATGACCCCCCCCCCCCCCCCCCCCCGCCGCTTAAATTGTGTGTAGGAAAATGATTGACACTACTAAGAAGTATTCTAAATAAGGACTTGCTGCCTTTGACCAAATAAGAAGTTTGAAGTAGACTGTACAAGCTCTTTTATTCCGGCATCACAGAGAAAACTGAACAGCTTTCATCATGAAAGAGACATATGGTTGTTGACTCACACAATTCAGTTCACTGACATTTAGAAAAAGGCCACTGAGAAGAATCAGAGCCATAATAATATTTTCAAAACTCTGGAACAGTTGAACATTTGCCAAGAATTAGATCCATAAATATAATGTCTCGCCTCACAAAGATAAAGGTAAAGAAGAAACAAAAGATTACAGTTTCATAATTGCAGTGTTGAATTGATTCTCAGGGTTGTTGAGTTTCAAAATCAACCATAAGACACCAATCCGAGAACGTTGAGACTTTACGGTAAGAGGCTGTTATTCTTTACAGAAGCTTTTTCTGTTTTACAGAAGAAAAAGATGTATTTAACAGTATAACTCATGGCATGTGTTATTCATTATCTAATGTACTAAATTTGTGCTAATTTTCATAAAGGATGCCAACAGACTTTGTCTGTACATATTGTAGGACATATTTGAGGAGTGACTGCGTTGATTTAGAGGATTGAAGTAAAGCTTAAATGGATGAGCTACTCTTTGTTCCTCTTGCCTTCAACATCAGAGCAAACACGGGCAAACTCTGGATCTTTCTGCTTACAGAGATTTGCAAAAATAAAAAGTTAAATCTGCTAATGCAGAAATATGAGTAAAAGAAAGGCTCGTGCAATAATTACATTAAACTTAAACTTCCATTTAAACTAGGATATGTGAAGAAAAATTATTCCATTGTACTGTGTATAAGTAAAGGCTGTGTTTATAGCAGTGTTGGTTTTATTACCTGTATTCACTGATTTGGGATAGCATAAATGACAGGAAATAGTCTGCTTTGCTCAATGCAATGAATAAAACACAATGGGACATACTGTTACAGGAAAATAAAAATCAGTGACTGGATGGTGTGATGCAGCTCTACGTGAAGCGACTGTTTTTGAATAACAGCACATGTTTTATTCCTCTTATACCACAATATTTTGCCACCACTAACAGTTATTTTTTTTATTTATTAAAGAATGACCCGTTATACTTTTCGTCCATTTATAGTTACGTTTATAGTTACAATCTTGTAGAACATCCGTAAAACAAGTAAGTCCCTGTTATCGCTTTCATTATAGCAGCCATAAACAGTTATTCTCTCAACAGCCTCTCTTTTATCTCACTCTTGTAAATGTAGTGTCATCTTACAGAGAAACTGCAAAGCTGTCAGGCCTGAAGCAGGGGCAGACTGGCAACAAAAAGCAGCCCAGGAATTTGCTGTGAAGCAGCCCCAATTTGATACATCAAATTTGAATTGGCACGGCATGTTTCTCGATCAATGAATCATTAATTTAAAAAAAAAAAAAAACACAATCTGTTCCTTTGTATTGTTTGTGTTAAGCTAATATGTAAAACGATGAAGCAATTTTTTTCTAAAGGATTTCCTGCTCATGTTTGTGTGTACAGAAAGCAAAAATTCAAAGTTGATTTAATGTAATGATTACCTGAGACCTAAAATGATCTATTGAATATCTGTATATAGGCTGTATAATGCCAGGGTTGGGGAAAAAAAACACCTCATAAGACCGGCCCACCGGGAAAATTCCCGAACTTCCCAGAGGCCAGTCCACACCTGACCTGCAGATTTTCCTGTGTTGGAAAACTTAAAGGTATAGAACCTATACCTCTGACTGTTATAAAGAACTGACTCTGGAGACTCCTTCCAAAAAAAAAGTCTCCTCATAGAAAACTTCAACATATAAAGAATTACACATGTTTTTAATCCATTCATGTAGAGCATCCATCATACAGGTTCCTGTGTAAGATGTTAAAAATGATAATGTATTGGAATGAGCACATTAATATCGCATTTGTTTGCTAAAAATTCTGTTGTTTATTTGGCTGTCCGTTGCATATCACGTCTTCACATTACTTTAAAAAAAATCTGTTTAAATTTGATATTTTAGTTCTTTATTTGTAATAAATGTACATCCATCCATCTTCTGTATCACTTATCCTGCACAGGATCACAGGAGCCTGGAGCCTATCCCAGGGAACTCGGGGCACAAGGTGGGGAACACCCTGGACAGGGTGCCAGCCAATCACAGGGCACAATCGCGCACATATTACAGACAATTTGGAAATGCCAATCAACCTACAACTCATGTCTCATGAAACCAGAGTACCTCAAAGAAACCCCAGAAGCACAGGCAAAACACACAAACTCCACGCACACAGGGGGAGGCAGGATTTGAACCCCCAAAGCCAGAGATGTGAGGCAAACGTGCTAACCACTAAGCCACTATGCTTTTTATTTCCTTATGGTATATGATTGCAGACTGATTAAAAAAAGGAAACTAAATACGTTCTGCGCAAAATTTTTAATGTTATTTTAGACATCTTTTAGTTACTTCTGTGGATTTAGTACTGTATTTACTGTATTTACTATATTCCTTTATGTAAAACATCAGTTATCTTGAGCTAAATCTGCTAATAACAATCCATCTGTCCATGATCTCAAGGCTGTGAGCAAAACCATGTTCCTTGTTACATTCAACACCACACTAATGCACTCAACATGTAATTAGATATTCTTAGCATAAAAGGTTAATTGGTGCTTTGTTTTATTATTATTTCTGTTTACTTGCTGAAGTCACGTAATTGTGTTTCAATGCAGTTCAGCCAAGAACACACATGGTCATTACATAAAATGTGAACACAGAAGAAAATGTCTCCTAATGATACTATTTAATGATCAACTAAAGATCAAACACACTTGCCTTCACATTATTAATAACAGCACCTCTGATATGGACTGAAAAGAACAAAGCATGAGGTAAATTAGTAAATGTTCAAGGTGTTGCAAGTGTGAACACAGCTTTCTGAGGCTCATTAGAGAGTCTAACATTAGCGCCGTTAGCCCATGTTTCCTGAACATTTAGCTCAAACGGGTGAACTAGGAAGGATAGAAAGACTTTTCCGTCTTGAAAGCACTCACACGCTTTACTTGATCATCATTAAGTGAATTATTAATTATTACTGCACAACCTTTGGTCTTTTTAAGGTACTTAAAAAATTGCTCATTCAAAAAAGCTTTGCTTTAATTTAATTTGTTAGTAAGAAATTAAATCAAACAGTCACAATTAGCACTGTGTAAATGACATCATGCTAAGTACTGATTAATTCACATTTGTTATCAAGTATGATACTGTTTATTTCCCTTTAACAATCCAGAATCAGATTCAACGGATACAAGAAAACTACAAATGAAACTAAAAATAAATAAATAAAAGCACTTTAAAAATTATATTGTACAATATTTGATTACCAAGTTTTACTGTTGTTTTTGTTATCATTTTTTCCCACTTTAGTAAGAAAATATTAAACAGTAGCAATTACATTTTGGGGGTCAGGGCTTTAAAACATTGCCCATTCAGAATTCACTGAGAAATTGACTTAAATGGTTTTAAATGGGTTAACAGTATTGTGTACTTATACAAAATGCTCTGATACCAACAGCTGATGCCATGTGGCATAAGCCATAACAGACGACAAGAAATAAAACCACCTAGTAGGTCAGTGGTAGCTCAGTGGTTAAAATGCTGGATTTCTGAATGAAATGTCATCAGTTCAAATCTCAGTGCTGTTACTGCTGGGCCTGTGATCAAGGCCCTTTAAACCTCAGCTGTTCAGTTGTATAAATGAGATAAATATAAGTTGCTCTGGATAAGGGCACCTGCCAAATTCCATAAATGTAAAAATTTAATCATACAACAATACAAGTAACCTGATACAACTCAGCATAAAGTTTATTATTATCAGCACACTACAATAAACATTGGCTAGGTATAAAAAAATGTCTACTGACATGCTTAGTTGAGTAAAATAACTCTTACCCAGTACCATGTTCTTGATGATTAGCCACTATCACTCCTTGACCCAGAGGGATTCCAATGTAATACAGACAATAAAACGTACTTTACTTACAGCTCTACAGAAGCACTTTTCCGAACTTCTTATCTACCTGTGTTGCATATTTGTGCTGTTTGAGGGATTCTATTCAGGGGCTTGAATAATATTCAAACTGGAGAAATCATTATAAGTTGCATTTTCGTTGAATTTGGGGAAAGCACTTGAAGCATTCGTTGTGTTGAACTATTTCAATTGTCTTTGTTTGATTTGTTCATTTGCAACAGCTCAAAGTCTGTACATTTTGACTATAAACCTGATTTGCAATGGGGGTTGAAAAATTTTGATTGCAACTGTACATGCCAGTGACTTTTTTTTTTTCCTACTTGAAGACTTCCATATATGGACTCAACAACAGACTCACCTATCCATTATCTATGGTCTTAAATAGTCTCTTCCAGGATGACTCCGCCCCCACCCACAGTGTACAAGGGCTCACTGATTGGTTTGATGAAGATGAAAATGATATAAGTCCTATCTTATGGCCTTCACAGTCACCGGATCTCAACCCAACTGAATACCTTCAAGAAAAAGTTTGGGGTGACGTGTTAGAAACCACTCTTCATCATCATAATGAAAACAAGAAGTGAGGGATTGTCTTTTTAAAAATTAGTGCGCCATCCCTTGTACAATCAATGCCAAAATACATTGAAGTTGTTCTAGTGGCTCATGGTGGCCTTTTCTGATTTTTTTGTTAATTTGTAACCCATCTGTATGCCAAATCACTAGTGTGGATTCCTGATTTTTCCAGTTCTGTGGCTACAAGATTTTATTTTGTTATATTTTGGGCAAGTAAGCAACTGATATTTAAACGATGTCCCCCCATCCATCCATCCATCTGGAAGTTACCTTATTTTAAGCAATGTATACTTAATATGTTACTTAATATCTTCTAATGTAACATTTTAGTTGGTTTATATATAGTTGGTATAAATTATATATATATATATATATATATATATATATATACATACACACACACACACATTCTGCAAGTGGATACCGCGAATTCCTGAACTCCACTGTCTGCTAAACTACACTCAACAAGCAAGGACAAGGTCTAACTTGTTTTTTTTTTTTTTACTAGTTTAAGAGATTCTCTTTTAACGATTTGAATCAGCAACACGCAAGGATGTGGCAACAGTGTTGAAACTGACTGTTATAGAGAAATGTGCAGTGAAAAACTACATATTGTACAAATGTGCTCCAGGAGGCATATCTTCCAATCTACTTGTGGTTTTATTTATGAATCATGTAAACAGGAGATCCATGCAATATCGATTTCTCTGCTCGAAAGACGTCAGCACTACTCCTTTCCTGAAGAGATACATGACAAATGAGAAACAAAATGTTTCTGTAGTTGGTTCTCCTTGTGACAGCTGGGACACATCAAGCTGTAGGATAAGGCAGAACAGGTCAGAGGTCACCAGAGCAGGCTAGACAAGAAGCTTGTTCATACTACTGACTGACTCTGTTGTTTAATCATGTATGCTTGAGAGTTCACACTCTAAAGACATTAAATGTAATCTAAGCCTGATCTCATGAAAAACTGGTACAAATATGAACAAGCAAGGATCGAGTTTGGTTTGATTTCATACAAATGAAATCATGAAGTTCTTATGTGGTTGTGTGGATTTTTGAGTATTTTAGACTCTTGATTTCTCTTTCTTTAATCTATCTGTCTCTATTTCTTTGTAAGCTATATGCATTTTTCTTTAGTTAATTCAATATATTATTTACTTATTCTTTTTTTCTTGGCTTCTAAACACCCATTAACCACTTTGCAATTGATTTATTTATATAATAAAAACAAAGCATAACAATATAGATGAGTCTGTGAATATATACTGATTTGGCTCTATTGTATTCTGCATTGCACTTCTATGAGCTAATTATAAGTTTTTGTATTATCATGTCTGCTAATACGAGGCCCCTTCACTGTCTCGGTATCTGAACAGCTTATAGAAACCATCACTGAATACCTAAAACATGCTGTGTGATTATTATTATTATTTTATTTTATTTTATTTTTTTGCTGTTAGAAAAATGCAGAAAATACTGTTTCAGAAGTTTTTTTTTTTTCACATTACAAGAAATGCTTCAAAGGAGGGGAAAATACTAGACAATTACCTGCAGCAGCACTTGAGCTTAAAAGACCAAATGTACTAAAACTATGTCCCAGGCAAGTGCCGTCATTGGTCAGGACCCCACCCACTCACAAGCCTGTAATACAATACTGATGTGAGTGAATAGATTTTCACATTTATTGAGTAAAATGCAGAAGTTTTACATTGTGTAATTCTTTTTTTAAGTGAATGTACCATACAGTTTTGTGTCCAAAGTACATCTTCGTGATTCCGGCTTACACCTCATATAAATCAAAAATCCAGTATCTCAAAATATTAGAATAAAGAATTCATAATACAGAAATGTCACAGTGCCGCATTCTTAGTGTCAAGCCACTCCTGAACCAGAGACAATGTCAGAAGCGTCTTGCCTGGGCTAAAGAGAACAATAACTGGACTGGTACACAGTGGTCCAAAGTCCTCTTTTCAGATGAAAGTAAATTTTGGATTTCATTTGGAAATCAAGGTCCCAGAGTCTGGAGGAAGAGTGGAGAGGCACAGAATCCAAGTTGCTTGAAGTCCAGTGTGAAGTTTCCACAGTCAGTGATGGTTTGTGGTGCCATGTCATCTGCTGGTGTTGGTCCACTGTGTTTTCTCAAGTCGAGAGTCAATGCAGCATCTACCAGGAGATTTTAGAGCACTTCATGCTTCCATCTGCTGATGAGCTTTATGGAGATACTGATTTCCTTTTCCAGCAGGACTTGTCACCTGCCCACAGTCCCAAAACTACTAGTAACTGGTTTGCTGACCATGGTATTACTGTGTTTGATTGGCCAGCCAACTCGCCTGACCTGAAACCCATAGAGAGTCTACGAGAGACAACAGACCCAACAATACAGACGAGCTGAAGGCCGCTATCAAAGCAACCTGGGCTTCCAGAACACCTCAGCAGTGCCACAGCCTGATTGCCTCCATGCCACGTCACACTGATGCAGTAATTCGTGCAAAAGGATTAAAACCCTGACCGAGTATGGAGTGCATAAATCAACATACTTTTCAGAAGGTTGAACTTCCAGTATTATAAATTCTTTACTCTAATATTTTGAGATACTGGATTTTTGATTTCTCTGAGCTGTAAGCCGTAATCATCAATGTTAAAACAGTAAAAGCTTGTAATGTTTCACTTTATATATAATGAATCTAGAATATATGAAAGTTCCACTTTTTGAATTAAATTACAGTAAAAAATTATTTTTTTTGTGTGTGTGTGTGTGTACACACACAATATAAACTTTAATCTAACTGAAATTTAAGGAGGATTTTGGAATTCTGAGTCCATCAAAGGGACCCTAATTATCTTGGGGAGTTGAAGATGATTTGCTGAGAGTATTGGGCCAAAATTTAACTACAATACTGCAAACAGTTAATTACCTCTTACCATAGATGTCTCAAAGTTGGTAATTTGGTGTCTGAATAATTTTTCCATATCAATTTCCTTTTTTTAAAAAAAAAAAAATATATATATATATATATATACCTTTGTCTATGCTTAGTAATCTATTGTTTTTCTGTTTATATTTATTCATACAAGTGGATTTATATACTGGAAACTATTTTATTTAGGTTATGCCTTAGATAGTTTTTTAGACTAATTTTACAGAAACTTTAAGAGGTTAAATAACAAAAACAAAAGTGTCCAAATACTTATTTCCTCTCACTGTATTTATTGTGTGTGTTGAAGGCAATGAACAAGAAGCAGTGTGTATGAAGAAATTCAGACTGGTGTATGTAATATGTTTTTAGAAGGTGACACTGGATTATTTTTTACCCAATTATTTTGGCTCCACTATCATAGATGATCATCATATAATTCATGTTGGTGATGGGTTCCATGTGCTTCCTCTAAGATTCGAGAAGCTCTAAGATTTATTTTGAACCGAGATCTGGATTTGTGTAAAACGTTCAAGATAAACTTCATGTTGCAGTTTATTATAATATTTTCAGAGTTTTGGTGAATTGCTTTGCTTTTGGTAGCTGTTGAAAGATTTAGAGGATCATTTTGCTTTTTTGTTTTTATTTTCTTTCCAAAAAGGAAAGTCTAGTCTTGTTCAGTTACACGATCACATAACAGTTCTCCAGACCTTGTTTTGAGAACTGTAAACTTGACATCATGCATAATTACTGCTAGAAATGACAGCACGTTGAAATGAAACTAATTTCCTTTTTATGCCATTTATTTTTTAAAATCCTTTTTCTCTCATCTTCTTATCTCTCTGCCTGAGCTGTGCTCATCTGCATGGGAAAGCTCCCTTCATTAAATCCAATTTCGCTGCTTCATGAAAATGTAATAACCTTGTTTTTCAAAACTGGCTATAAAATTGGTTTGGTGAAGAGAAAACCATTTCACTCTGTTCATCACAACTTAATAAAACATTTAATTGAATTATGTTTGAGTTGATGAGTGTAATGGACATTTGGGTGTAATTTTCAAGGGTTAGCTTCATTATGCCACACTGTCAGGGGGAAAGGAGGAAAGAAATATGGCACTTCAATTATAAAGTCTCAGAAAGTTCACTTCAAAATCTAAACAGTTAATATTGATTTTAATTGAAAATTTTTCAATGTTTAAAAGGTAAAAACATGAAGCAGGGCCGGAAGCTCTAACTTAGTTTTGCTTTCATAACTTAGTTTTGCTTCAAATCATACTACGCTGGATTCTGAACAGGAATGACTATTTTAAGATGCATTTGTTATTTTTCTTTATCCACACATATATCAAAAGATGCACATTTAGTATAAATTATTTTATTGCTCCTGGATTAAAAGTATAATAGAAAAAGGTCTTACAAAACACAGTCGTTGTAAAGGAAAAAAAAACAAAACAAAAAAAAAACGTGTTTGATGAAATATGAAGTGGCAATCAATGCACTCCTCATTTTTGGATTATAAAAAACAAAAAAAAAATGGACAAAGAGGTTGAGACACTGAGTGATTGAGTGTGGGTGCAAAAATAATGAAAGCAAGATAAAGGGAGAGAGAGAGAGAGAGAGAGAGAGAGAGAGAGAGAGGGAGAGAGAGAGAGAGAGAGAGAGAGAACTTAAGGCCTACAGCAGTGAAGCTGATGATGAAGCTGGGAATAAAGCTGGCTGCATTCATGCTCCATATGTTCCCCTGTTCTGCTCGTTAAACCACCACTGCGCTTCTGCTGTTCTACTGCTCACACTATATGTGTGTAAAGGAGAGGGAGAGAGAGAGAGAGAGAGAGAGAGAGAGCTCTTTTTAACCTCATACTTGCCTCATCTTTTTGAGCAATGAGTCTAACCCAGTTCCCTTTACTTTCATCCAGACACAGTCTCAGTAACACACCCACACACATACATGCTTCCTGTTCTACTGAGTAGGTTAAAGAGCTATGACACATCACACACAGAAGATGTTTTTGTTAAAGCTGGTTTGGAAGCTCATTATCTACTGCTACTGTCACTGAAACAATGATTCCTCAGCCTCAAAAGTTAGAAATTCGCCGTAGAATATAACTACATGGGCTGCAATATACTCACATGTGGCACTGGGAAACAATGAAATGCACAAAGAATGAAATTATGAAACTTTTACTATATTTTTTTTTGTCAGAAAGGAGAGAGCATAAAGGCTGGAGAGTAGAGGAGAGAAGATACTGAGGAGAGGAAAGGAGAAAGGACAGAAATGTGGAGAGGAAACAAGGAGAGGAGAATATGAGGAGTGGAAAGGGGACAGGACAGAAATGAGGAGAGGAGGAAATGAAGAGGGGAAGGAGATGGAAGAAACAATGAAAGGATATGAAAAAATGAGAAGGGGGAAAGTAATAGATGAAAATGAGGAGGGCAGGGGAAAGGAGAAAAGAGAGGAGCAACAGAGAGGAGAAAATGAGATGATAAGAGAAGACAGTGAGCAGAGAAAAAGGAGAGAATGACTAGAAAGGATCTGAAAATGAAGAGAGGAGAGGAGAAAATAAGGAGGGGAGAGGGGAGGAAAAAAGAGAGGGGAGTAGAAATAAAGAGAGCAAAGGGGAGGTGAAAAATGAAAAGACAAAAGGAGAAATAAGGAGAGGAGAGGAGAAAATTAAGAAAGGAGAGGAGGAAACCAGGAGAGGAGAGGAGAGAATGAGGAAAGGAAAGGAGGAAACCAGGAGAGGAGAGAATGAGGATAGGAGAGGGGGAAACCAGGAGAGGAGAGGAGAGAATGAGAAAAGGAGAGGAAGAAACCAGGAGAGGAGAGGAGAGAATCAGGAAAGGAGAGGAGGAAACCAGGAGAGGAGCAAGTTAGGCGAGAAAGGAGAAAGGAATTGAGAGAAATTGTAAAGGAAAATGCAAGAAATCCGAACAACAGAGAAGAGAAACTGCATGAGAGAAGATGAGATGAGGCTCGAGAGAAAAGAAAAGGACAGGAGAACCATGGAGAAATGAGGATGTTGAGACGTGAACGACAAAACTGGGCGAAGAAATGAGATGATAATGAAGGGAGGACACAGAGAAAAGAAAAGAGGAGAAAGTAAACGCTATAAGGAGTAGGTGAACAACAGAGTGCCGAGGTGAGCAGAGAGAGAAGAGGAAGAAATGCTGAGTGATGTCACTGTGCTCTTCAGAACTCATTAGCAATAAGAGAGATGCTTCAAGGGCTCCCCCTAGTTATCTACCTAAACACTACATAACCCGAGTCCTGAGCCAGTGATTCTTAACGCACTGCACTAACCCTCAGAGTATCTCTCTGCTCCTCTCATGTGCACTTTAAACACAGATCTGTTGTGTAACATAGCTTTGAGTAAATAAAACACTTGTTGTCACAAAAGAAGCTGTGACCCTGATATCCAGCAGGGGCATTTTAAAGCCCCCCCTGATGTTAATGATAGCAATCATGCCACTGTTTCTCCATTTAAAGTGATCCTCCTTTAGACCACTTTGTCCAAATTAAACACAAATTCAGTTGCTTCGCCTTGACCTCACACTTTCAGCTCAAAACGGTGTGCTTTCAGAGGCTGATTATGTTCGTTTTTTTGTTGTTGTTGTTGTTAAAAAAAACCCTTCACATTGTGACATTTTTGCTATGTATAGTTTTGAGCTGAACGATATTATATTATCTTTTACATGTATCTTAGACAGACGTAAAGTTGAGGTATTTTAAATTCTGGTTATCCCTAAAAGTGGGGGAAAAAAGTGGCTTAGACTTATATCTGTTTTACTACATGTACAACATCCAACTTATCCTAACTTCATCAAATCGTGATCTTCACTGAGCAAAGAACAGGAAACTACAGTGGAGTCTACAGTGGGTCCAAGTTCATCTAAACTGGATAGTTGATTGAAAAAGCATCGCTTGGTCCTTTTCCAACCTTGTCCTGTTTCTGTGAGCATGTCCCCACTACAGCCTCCGATTCCTGTTCTTGGCTAAAAGACAGTCCCTCCAGGATTTCACAATTTTGCGATTGCAGAAATAAAGGCAAAATCAAGCAAACTCCACAATATACCGCAAAACAATTTTTCAGATTTTCCACACATTCGGGTCAAGACACGTCAGCCAAAGCCCTCTACGATTCAAATGAGGTGAACATGAGTACAGCTAAAAGGTCTCATTTACCAACAAATATCGCTACGAATGACTGTGCAAAACTATTTTGTGCGATTGAAATTTCGTCAAGTAGTTCTCAGCAACAAAGCACAAAAAACTCAGCAAATTACAAACTTTTTAAAAAGTCGCAGAAAAATCAAGCATTTTTGGCCGGAACAATCACAAAAAAACTTGAAATCCTGTAAGGACTGGAAACCGATGCAATTTTCTGCTGTTGTAGTCAATCCAGCTCAAGGTTTGACCTGTTGTTCATTCTGAGATGCTTTTCTGCTGACCACAATTGTAAAAAGCGATTATTTGAGTTACTGTAGGCCTTCCTGTCAGCTCAATCAGACATGCTTGGCTGATTTGACATTTGAATGCCACACTTGCATCTGTTTTTTATTTTATTTTTTTTTAAACTAATCCCTGACAGCAAGCACTCATTTATTTATTTATTTATTTATTTTGTCTGAAAAATGGTCTATTACTGAAAATGCTACTTTCTTTACTGACATACAAACATTTTTCTGTAACATTTCATTTGTTTGGAAAAGTAATGCTTGGAAATCTTTTTAGAGTGTTTTTTTTTTTTAACCCAATAAGAACTATCAGACCACTGAATATTGCTCTATGTGAAGTCTATAATTATGTTAGTACAACCAGTGATGGTTCTGGGGGGTCTAATGAGATTTCACATTTGCACATTTTCATGAGAGACAACAATCCAATGCTTTGTGTAGTCAAATACTTTTAAGTCAGAGAGAACAAAGCAGGATACAGAAACCCAAAAGCTATTACAGTCTGTACTTTTAAAAAAACAAAAACAAAAACAAAAAAAAAACATTGAACCATTTGCCAATATGTGTCTATGTGTCTAACCTTAAGGCAGGGTTCTTGCCTCTTTCTTTGAGAAAACAACCCTTTTAAATTGATTTAAACAAACTTTCTCTGCTGTTTTTTAGACCTTCTATGCTGTGTGTTCTTAATATTTAAATGGTATCATTAAATGAGAAAACATAAAATGTGATATGTATTAGGGGTTAGTGATAATATGGAAGTCTACACACAGCAAATTCTCTCTTTATTCAAAGTTAAGTTTCACAAGTTCGGTTTTGTGGTATAGGTGCTAAGTGTAATATTGGTCATAATACTAAATCTTTTTTTAGTAACTTACCAACACATCTGAGGAAAATGTTTATATTCTCAACGTGTTTCCACAGTCACTATGTTTTTCAGTGTTTGCGGGGAAGAATTAACACCTAGGTAAATTCCTGGCTGCAGTCATTAGGTAGCTTTCATGCTTGGCATTCATACTTCGCAGTTACCAAGCAAATAGTGTTCTCACAACCATAAGTGCTTAAATGGTGTGTGTATTCGATGCCAAAAGCATTTCAACATACCAAACAATTGAAATGGGTGCCTCCAATACTTTTCCCGACGTGTGAAAAGCACTGTAAGTTAGCTAACTGATCCAGTAGCAGATTTGTTCTCACACTAAGCAGAACATGTTATCTTGCAAATTAGCCTGTTGTGCAATAACTTAAAAAAAGGCCCTTTGCTTCTAACCTGCGCACAGCCCTCAGGTCAGATAGTCTATATCCACCAGTGCACTTTTGTGGTGGTCTACATCCACCAGTACACTTTTGTGGTGGTCTACATCCACCAGTACACTTTTGTGGTGGTCTACATCCACCATTAAACTTTTGTGGTGGTCTGCATCCACCATTACACTTTTGTGGTGGTCTGAATCCACCATTACACTTTTGTGATGGTCTGCATCCACCATTACACTTTTGTGATGGTCTGCATCCACCATTACACTTTTGTGGTGGTCTACAGCCATCATTACACTTTTGTATTATTTTATAATTTACCATCATGAGTAATCACAGTGGAAGTAGAAGTAGAAGATTGCATCAAGTAATGCTCAACATCCCACACAGACACAAAACTTTGGTCCACCTCGTGTTCTATTTTATATACCTTGTGTTCCATTCTATTTTAAATTCCAGCAAAAAAAAAAAAATTGTGAATTGCTGCCAGTTCAGCAACTGCTGTCAGATCTGTGCATATTAATGGCTGTAGTGAATCAGGTCCCCAGTTCTCAGAGAGCTTTTCTGTAGCAGGACTCTGGGTGTAGTAGAAAGCTGGAGCAGGAGCTTTGGGAGAACAGTGTCTCTTCTGAGCTATGGTGATAATGACCCACTGTAGGAGGTTCAGCTCAGTGTGATTAGGCATAAAAGTCCACTGCGTCTACCTCTGTTAAACAGAGAAACTCCCCAAACCCTGTATAGAACATGCTCAATCTCTGCAAGTAACACCCTCAATCTCAATAGGGAAATAGGCAACCCACTGCTGGAGCTGGAGCTAAACACTAAGGCACAATGTGTGCTGCCTGTGTTCTCTATTGAGAACAAAAATGATTCCTCTCTATAGGGAAGGTTTGTGAGATTTTGATTTAATAGGGAAACACAACACATTGATATTTTAAGGGAAATTAAAATGATCGATGTCTATATAAACAAAATTTATTATCCTACAAGCCATACGACTATCCATCCAGCCATCCCTTTTGAATGTGAATATCCATTTTCTGTACCACTTAACCTACACAGGTTCGTGGGGGAGCCTGGAGCCTATCCCAGGGAACTTGGGGCGAGGGACACCCTGGACTTTGGGGGTGTCCCTCGCCCCAAAGTTTGAGTCACAGGGCACACTCAGACACACATTCACACACCCACTCACACAATACAGAGAGTCTGTACAATACATCAGCCTACAATGCATTTGTATGCAGTCTTTGGACTGGGAGAGGAAACCGGAGCACCAGGAGGAACCCACAGAGGCATGGGGAGAGCATGAAAGCTCCCCATGGCAGGATTCGAGACCCCAGCCCCGGAGGTGCGAGGCAAATGTGCTAACCACTAAGCCACCATATGTGCAATTATGTGCAATAAAGTGCCCCATTCTTCAGACACACCCCCTTCAGAATGACATGTACTGTAGGGTTACCAGGGTTGCGGATTTTACACCAACTTGAACTAGTTTTGAAACAACAGATTAGAAATATGTTCATACCACAGTTAACTTGTTTCCAAATAAAGAAAAAATGTGACTACCATTTGTAGAGACACCGCCGCACATGAGCTCTCTTAGCCAGAGCGATAACATTTAATTAACCATGTCTAAATCAGTTACAGTTTAATGTACAGCTTTTCTTTGGTTATATGCTGCTAAGAGTCTGAATGGAGCCCACAAACACTTTATCAGTAGAGACTTTCAGTTATTGTACTTGTGAATTGTTGTAAATTGGAAACTTGGTTATTTATGCTGTACCAAAAATGTATCATAACTGTGTTGTATCGAATTTGAATTTTGTGTACACCAATAACAACTCTAACAGAAATCTACAGATCATTTCAATGAGGTAAACAGTAACATTGACAAACAACAACATTACTGCGCATGTCCCTTCCCAAAGTATTTTGGTTGGCACCATTGTACCAAATGTAACGCTGTCACAACAAAAAGAAAAAACAACAAGATACATACAAAACTTAACAATAAATGAATAATTGTCATTACCCATCCTTTAAAGGATCAGACTTAAAACTTTTACCTGAGGTGACCTGTTCTGATGTGATTCTTTACCTTGTTATTGGTTGGTTAAAGTTCATCACAATTACTTCCTTAAAGGTGGGAAATATTTGCATTTGTGTTGTGTATGGTGAAGCTAGAGTATGTCAAATGGTGTCTAAATAGTATTCAGCATGGTTCGTGGCTAAGAAGGAAGAAGATGTTGCGAGTGGGCGCTGTTCATGTAGAGCTGGATGAGTTAGCTAGCTACAGACAACTGAACAACATGGTCCTTATTTTAAATTGGATATCCTGTCATTAAATCAAGCTGCCAGTCACATAAAAAGAGGCGTGCAGAGTATGGTTCTTTGCAACCAGATATGTTCTAGGAACACTGATGTCACTTCCTGAGGTTATAAATATTCATTTGAAATGGTTTATCGAAAAAAGAAGAAAATAAAAACGCTTGCTCTCTATAGAGTCTCAATATGGGATGTCAGGAAGCTGTTGGGGAAAAAAAAACAAACAAAAAAAAACAACAACAAGGCTACAACAGGCACAGAATTTGTGAAGAACAGTCCTTCTGCTTCAGATTTCAATGTTTATTTATGGTATATACCTATGCTGATGATTTCTATTCCATCTCTTCCTTAGTACACGATCTTCATGCGTGCACAGATCTCAAAGGTGTCATCCATATGCATTTGTGTATAAAAACAAACAAGCAAAAAAAAAACACCCTTCTGCTTGACTTTCATCTGTTTTCCTGTGTTGGATGTCGATTCATACATACAGCTGGCTTGAGGATCAGATGCAACTGACGTACTTTAAGGAGATCTCTATCACAGTTCTATCAAAACGGAACTTTCATTACAAAATAGATTATCAGTTCAAAAAGGTTATGTCGATGAAGATGTTGATGCAATACAGCTTCATGTGCCAGTTTGTTCGGGTTATCTGTAGACAACTTTGATGCAGTATGTTTCCTCGTTCTTATCCTCCAGGTCATTGATGAAGACGAGGATCTCTTCTGTACCGGCACTCTGACTGGGAGCAAAACGCAACCCGATGTTGTAGCTCGCACCTCCGTCAATCTGCGTTCACAAATACAGCCACACACAAACAATGTGATTATGAGGTGAAGCTGAAAAATCACTAGTTTTATACCATGGTCTGTCTGAATACTCGATTCTGATTGGCTGGAAGGTAGTTCCAGTCAGTTTAATCGATGTGCTAAATTAATGCGCTGCCTATAAACAACTGTAACAGTGGTAACATGCAGTCAGAGTTGCATACAGAGTAAGTCAGTATTAGTAGAGATGCCGCACAGACACAGGTAATTCACACACGTACAATCTCAACCTCTTTCTCTCATAACTATAATTCATTCCAATAAATGTAATCTTATCGCACTAAAGAAGCTCCTCTGTTTAACTAGTGTGTCATGGACGGGATGCTGTTCATTGTCGAGAATGACTGAATTTTTTTGAGTGTTCCCTTTTTCACCGCAACCTCAAAAGTGTCCAGAGAACAGCCCAAGACCGAGCCAGCCTTCTTGAACAGTTCGTTGAGTTTTTTTTCATCTCCAGCTCTAAAGCTGCCTCCCCAGCATACTGCTGCAAAGAAGACTGCACTGGCTACCATAGACTGTTGTCAATGTCCTGACCCATGGTAGTAATGGGGTTGGCTGTGGTCCTCTTCCTCCTGTAGTCCACCACCATTTCCTTGGCCCTGGACACATTGAGGGGCAGATGGTTCTTCCCACACCACTCAACAAAGTTGTTGACCAGGTCCCTGTACTCCTCTTCCTGTCCATCCCCTTATGCACCCGACCACCACCGAGTCATCAGAAAATTCATGCAGATGGCAGATATCTGACCTGTACTGAAAGTCTGTGGTGTACAGGGTGAAGAGGAACAGGGAGAGCAAAGTTCTCTGTGGTGCTCCTTCAGCAGGCGCTCAGACAGGCAGGTTCCCAACCGCACAAACTGGGGTCTGTCCGATAGGTCAGACCTGACCTGTCCCAGGAGATGAGTGTCCACCTGCATTCTTCTCATCTTCTCTCTCAGCAGAAGAGGTTGGATGGTGTTAAATACACTTGAGAAATCAAAGAAGGTGATTCTAACTATGGTGGTGTTGTAGTCCAGATGGGAGTGGGGCCTTTGAAGTAGACATATGACCACATCATCCACGCCTACCTGTGCCAAGTAAACAAACTGCAGGGGGTCCAGAAAAGAGCTGGGGATAGAACAGCCCCAGTCTCTCCAGGACCTTCGTTACATGTGATGTGAGGGCTAATAGTCTATAATCGTTTAAGGTGGAGGGAGTTGTCTTCTTTGGAACAGGAACCAGGCAGGATGTTTCATGACATGAAGCAAGAAACAAAATATAACTACTTATAAAGGTCTTATATATAGACATGAAGTCATCATTAATGGTTAAGCATTAAAAGGTAAGTGTTTCTTTCCCATTCAGTCACTTATTCAGACCTTTGTAATTAAGAAATTTACTGGACCTTCACACATTTTAGTTGTTTTAGAGATTTCTATAAGACATACCTCTCCCCCCCTCTCACTGTCTGTCTCTCTCTCTCTCTCTCTCTCTCTCTCTGTATTATATCTAATGGCTGGCTGAGACATATTGCCCTGTACTCTGGATTTATACAGTAATCTCCTCAAAACACAGCAATATCGATTTTTTTTTTTTTTTTTTTTTCAGCTCAGCAACTAGTTTATGATGACACAGTTATTCGCTGTTGAAAATAAATAAATAAATAAGTAAAAAAACAAACCCACAACAAATCCACCTAAAAAATGCCATAAATTTTTTGGAAGGGAATAAAACTGAAGCAGCATTGACCAGTTGGAGAAATGACTCCGGCTATTTCTTTTCTTTATGAGTTTCACCATTTTTATTTGATGCATAACCATGATTAATTTGTTTTGTTGAGCACTGTCTGCACAGTATTCCACACTGCCCAGGTGTTTACACTTGGATACAGAGCACATACGCAGTCATGAGACTCAGTGAGCGCCTGAGCAAATCAGCGGAAGCACTCAGTGATGAAATTAACATTTTCCCATTTGCAATATCCCTCCTGGAAGAAAGTAATGAGTTATCATATCCTGACCCTATAGGCGTTAGAAGTTATGAAAGCTGTTTGGGTGATTCTGTGAGAACAGTAAAGGGTGACTGTAGTGCATGCTACCAGTAAACGATGCTAAAACAATTCATCAACAGTGTCTAATTAAAGTCCTGCATATAGGAGTTCATGCTAGAGGTGTCATCCTTTGCTCTGTATGGAGCAGGTATAAAGGTAACGGCATGTTTTTTTGTTTGTTTTTTTCCTCCATGGTTCACGCCTTCTCTCAGAATAAAAAACAATGTAGTATATATCACTGCAGGAAAGGTATGGGCCACACACAATCTTAAATAACATTCAACGTAATCTCTAAAGCTTTCAAAGATAACAGAATGGCTCAGTGGAGAAAAAAACTGATAAGAGTTTAAACTTCAGCAATAAAGTGACTTTCCCCAAGTCATTTGTCTGATCTACGTCCCCTGCTCCCTCCCTTGCACATCCTTTATGAAAGGTAGGTCCATTTTGTGCTGCTGGAAAGAGAGCCACATATTTTCCCATTTCCTTTCTTTATGAGATTCAGCAGTTTTATTTGACCCATAACATTGCTTGGGGACTTAATGTTTACAGTAGTGACAGTGCTGATACGCGGCACATTATGTGCACTTTTCTGAACTTGTAATACTGATATACAAATACCAATAAAAGCAACTATAGTAGACTATATACTTTTTTCTCGCACCCTCTTCTTCCAACATCTTTTGCCACACCAGCTACTGGACTACTGGACATACTTACTGGCATGAAACCACAAAAATACATTCTCAAATACACTTCTTATTTAATGATAGAAGAGAGAGATGTGAATATTGGATATTATAGCACTTCTTGTACTCCTAGGCCCATAAACTTAATACCATGTGAGACATATTTCAGTGTGTAGCTGAAACTCTGTGAAAAGTTCTCACTGGGAAAATCTAATGAATCATCAGTAACAGCGTTATCCTGGTCAGGGCCAGGGGGATACCCTATTCTGGGACCCCTAGGAGCAAGGATGGAATACACCCTGGATAGGATGCCAGACAATCACAGTCTAGCATGCACACAACATTCTTGTAGAGGCAATTTCACCTAGCCAATCCACCTATTAGTAAGGTTTTGTTAGGTGGGAGGAAACCAAGAACCCAGAGGAAGCTCACATGGACATGGAGAGAACATGCAAAATTCCACACAGACAGTTATATGAGCTCAGGATCAAACAGGGAACCCTAGAGATGTGATGCGGCAATGCATGAGTTTTACTGATCTCTCAGACAAATGAGCACAATGATGCACCTTGATAACTTGTCAATCAAGTAAGCCTAAGCCCTTTGCTCAAGATGACATCCTGATCTTTGACTCTTGACTAGTACAAAGACAATTTTCCTGGGAAATACACTAGCAATAAACAAGTGGAACTCGGTGTCAACAGCATCAAAACGGATTCCTCCACTGCCAACAAGTCTACACTGCAAAAAAATTACATCTTAGCATGTTTATCTAGTACTTTTTTATTATGAGATCACAATAAACTAAATATAAGATTATTAAACCTATTTCAAGCCACTTGTACTAATTTCACCTTGAAATGGTCTTGTTCTATTGGCAGATAATTTTGCTCATTTTAAGCATTTATCAAGAATGCTAATCTTATATATATATATATATAAAAATACTAGATACATTTTACTATATTCAAGATCTATCAACTTGCTAAGATGACTTTTTTTTTGCAGTGTAGTGCTTCTTGGTATTAATTTGTATGCCCGAAATAACCTGAAAATATAATTCAAACAGGAAGGAAGTTATTGAAGAAAAACTATTTCAGACGTTTCACTTTGACCATGTTTTGATGGATTCCAAAATCTAACCTGCTGGTTACATTGATAGTTCCATATAAATCTTACAAACATTCACCCACAATATCTTGTGAAATTATGCTAATCAGGATCGTGGATGGACACATGTATTGACAGAAAAAAACGGACAACCTGAAAACAATCACTCCACCATCAAGTGGCAGAGACATAAAAACGAGTTCTGTTAAAAAATTAAAAATGAAACATATCTTATCAAGTAAATTCAACAAACATTTCTTTTTATAAGATTGTTTTTAAATAAATATAAGATCATGAAGTCTGTTACTTGAAATGTTCTTATTCTGTTGTTACAAAATTTTGCTTACTTCAAGTGTTTATTTCAAGAAAGAAGCTATATTATCTATAGTGCCCTCCACTAATATTGGCACCCTTGGTAAATATGAGCAAAGAAGGCTGTGCAAAATTGTCTTCAATGTTTAATCTTTTGATTGTTTGTTAAAAATAATTCACAAAAATACTCTGCTTTCATGGATATCAAACAATTGCAAAGAAAACACAGATTTATATAAAAAAAACTTTGTTAAATATAGGTGTGCAACAATTATTGGCACCCTTTTAGTCAATACTTTGCGCTACCTCCCTTTACCAAGATAACAGCTCTGAGTCTTCTCCTATAATGCCTGACGAGGTTGTAAAATACATGGCAAGGGACCTGAGACCATTCCTCCATACAGAATCTCCCCAGATCCTTCAAATCCACCTCTTCAGTTCTCCCCACAGTTTTTCTATGGTTTTCATGTCAGGGGACTGGGATGGCCATGGCAGGACCTTGATTTTGTGGTCAGTAAACCATTTTTGTGTTGATTTTGATGTGTGTTTTGGATCATTGTCCTGCTGGAAGATCCAACCACGGCCCATTTTAAGCTTTCTGGCAGAGGCAATCATGTTTTCATTCAATATCTGTTGATTTTTAATAGAGTCCATGATGCCATGTATCCTAACAAAATGTCCTGGTCCTCTGGCAGAAAAACAGCCCCAAAACATTAAAGAGCCACCACCATATTTTACCTTGGGCATTAGCTACTTTTCCATATGGCTACCTCTCTGTGTGCGCCAAAACCTCCTCTAGTGTTTATTTCCAAGAAGCTCTATTTTGGTTACATCTGACCATAGAACCCAATCCCATTTGAAGTTCCAGTTGTGTCTGGCAAACTAAATACGCTTGAATTTGTTTTTGAATTAGAGTAGAGGCTTTTTTCCATTCCAAACAGTTTGTGGTGATGTAGGTGACTTCGGATTGTAGTTTTGGAGACTTCTGCAATCCTCCAGCTGTGATCCTTGGAGATTTTTTTGGCCACTCGAACCATCCTCTTCACAGTGTGTTGAGACAATATAGACACACGTCCAATTCCATGTTGATTCATAACATTTCCAGTTGACTGGAACTTCTTAATTATTGCCCTCATGGTGGAAATTGGCATTTTCAATACTTGTGCTATTTTCTTATAGCCACTTCCCATTTTGTTAAGCTCTTGAAGATATTTTTTGTGCAATTGTCTTTGCGATTGTTTGATATCCATGAGAGCAGAGTATTTTTGTGAATTATTTGAACAAATGAACAAACAATAAAGACAATTTTCACAGCCTTCTTTGCTCATATTTACCAAGGGTGCCAATATTAGTGGAGGGCACTGTACCAATCGAATAAGACAATTAGAAGTTTTAGCGATATGTCTAGAAAATGGCTTAATGGTCGTATATTTCTTACATAATAATCTCATAACGAGAAATATTACACAAACTTTCCTTTATTCAAGATATCTTCACTTGCTAAGACATTATTTTTTCCCAGTGAGACATGATCAGAGATAATAAGAGATAATAGAGACTGCAGTCTCAGAACAGCTTTTTGTTTCATTTTCCATGAAATTTGCTGGAGCCGCTTTGTCAAGGTAGAGTGAAGAACTTTTGAATACGTTTTCTGAAGATAGCTGTTTTAAAAGAGAAATAGAATAGATACAGAACCCTTCCTCCAGTATGTCCCTGAAGCTACACACTAAAACACACACACACACACACACACACACACACACACACACACACGCTGCATATGCTAGAACACCTGAATGACCATAGCTTTCTGAACTACAACAACTTGATAGGGATGCAGACACGCCTCTGTGTCGTGACTAGTTGGATGTTGGTGGTCCACATTATTTATTTTTGCTCTCATTTACAGAACCTTGGGCATACAAAGAAACCAGAGTTTCTCACCTCAACAGATTTTATTGACAGCTTGTGGAATGTGAAAACTTTGCTAAATATTACAGAATGTTCTGCCTTTACCTTTAACAAGCTAGTGGTTCAGGGAAGAAGTCGCCTAAGGATTCACGGTTTTAGATCCCAGCAAATGCAGACTGAAAGATAAAATAACCCTGAACACAAGTTGTCTAATGCAAGGTGCTTTATCTAACCTGAAACTTTTCCTCTTTGAACTGCAGTAGGTCTGGATGGTCCGAGCACAGCCTGAATCCTCTGTTGGAAGGATAGGGATTGGTGAAGCCGATCTTCTTATTGCTGCCTCTTCCACCCCCTACAGGCACTTGGATCTCAAAGGCCTGCAAGTGTGATACAGCATACAAAAGTAGTGTTCACAATATTCTTAATACACATTAGCTTCGAAAAAGCCTTGGTATTGCAAATCTGCAGGTTTTTTTCCCCCACCTCAAAGTGTTTTATATTGTGCCATGTTTTCTGGCAAGCTGTAAAAAAGCAAGAGGAAGCTATACAGATCTACGCAATAGGAGAAAGAGAAATGGGGACAGCCGAAGAGAGAGACAGAGTATTGGCAAAAGAAACGATTAGAGCGAGCCACACAAAGGGAGATGTAAGAAAAAAGGCAAACAAAAATATTTAAAAAAAAAAAAAAAATCAAATAATGAGTGTAAAGTATGAGTAGCAAGAAAGCTTAAGAGAAAGGAGTTGAGTCAGAAAGAAAGCCAGCATGATTAAAGTAGAGTTTAACATCTAAGAATACCCGAGGCTCCATTTTGCTCAGCTTGATCTGAAAGCATGTTTCCTCCTGTCATTCTCTGAGCTGCTCTGCCACACACAGGCAGGCGAGGTGGCCATATTAAAGAACACTTTTTATGTTCCACATTACTTACATTGTGTCACCATCTGTCCTTCATGCAAATGGTGCCATTATTTCTGGTAAATTAAAAGAACATTATGTGTCACTTAACCAGCAGATCCACAGCTAAGTTAAAAGCATATGGACTCCCCTGGGCCAAGCTTGTCCAAATGTTACGTACGTCTCGAAAGTGTTAAGACATAAAGGACAGCCCAAGTGCATTCGGGAGCTAATGGAAAATGTGAAAATGTGAAAAAAAGGCCACTGTTTCTGTGAAAAGCCTAAAAGACACATGTGTGTGTTAAAGAATACAAATCAAGCCTGGACATGTATACATCATTCACACTTAGAACAAAACTGCAGCAAGTGGTCGAGTCCAAAGGCAATTAAGATTACTGAAACATATGAAGGTAAGATATTAAGATGTCAATATGAACTTTATGCTTCATGACTATCATACAGTCATCTCCCTTGGCACATGCATCTTTGCGTGGGTTTTGGCAGCAAATAATCAGGATGACAGATTTGAAATCCTGGAATGATTGACGCACCAATCTATCTTGACATAGCCTTGTAAAATGATCAAAATTGAAATATGCCCTGGGGCTGTAGTTACAACAGTACTGTGTAAAAGTCTTAGGCAAACTAATTTTTCATTTTTTATATACAAAGTTTGTCTTATATGTTTATTGGATTACATCAGGGTCAGTAAAAACAACATTTAAGATTTATAAGCATTACCTTTCCAAGCAAAATTAAATCTAAAAAGAAAATAAAAAGAAAAAAAGTACGTCAGCAAAGCAAGCAACATATTACATAACAGACTGCTTTTCAGACAAAAAAAAAAAAAAAAGACTGCTGGTTGTCAGGGATTAGCTTCAAAAAACAAAAGCAAGCGTGTCAGTGAAAGGAGGAGAAGAACTGTGGCAGATTCTTCAAGATGCTTACAAGCCAATTTCCTTATAAAATGGCATAAAGTGTACCGAGACTACTGATGCATTTAAAAAAAAAAAAAAAAAAAAATTTAAAATACATAAATAAATAAAGGCTTGTCATGCCAAATAGTAACTTTTTGTTTTGTTTAGTGTAGTGCTGTGTACTGTTCTTTATAGTAGATTTTTATGTAGAAAATAATTATGTAGACATTTAATTTCATTATTTTTGAAGGCATCTTTTCTTTACAGGATTTCTACACACATACCTAAGACTTTTACACAGTACTGTACCTAACATGTGTTTGGACAAAGGACTTGTGTCACTTAATGTCAGACAAAAATGCACATATCTGTATGAAAAGTGACATTACAATTCATTATTTACACTTTTCCTGTGTCTGATACTCAAATGGAGTTCTAATGGGCATATAGTGCACTACGTAGGGTGTACAGGGGTATGTAGTATGCCTGATTGATTATTTCATTTATTTAGCTGGCTGCCTGAAACACCCATTTACTATGTGAATCTACTATTTTTTGTGATATCCTGTGTGGACTTCAGGTGTGCATTCCAGAAAAATATCAAGGCTGTGTAAATGATGCTGGTAAAGGCATGCCAATAAAAAGCCGTTACCCGTGATATAACAGGCTGCCTGAAGGTGAGGCACAGAAGCCAGGATGCTACCAGCTGTCTTGTGTCCACATCCACCACATTAAGGTAGCGGAAGCAGCTCCCAGAGTGCAGAGCCTTCACTCCCAGCCTAATGTCTTGCACACCCAGAGCAGGGAGAGCAAACACTTCCTCTGGGTCCACCTGGCCAACACACATACACACATTGTTGACATCATGAATTTTGCCAAGTACTAGAGACTATGAGCCAGATATACTTCCAAATCAACAAAGAAATGCAACAGAACCACCCAATCAATGAGCCTCATTTATCAAGCTGGATAAGAATGGATTTATGCATAAATCGTTCATACAATTGTTTACACAACAAATTTGCACTGCAAATAATCTTAGCAACTAAATATATTTGAAATATAGATTTACAGATTTATCTAGTATTTCCTATTATAAGATGGCAATAAACCTATTTCAAGATATTTTTTTTACTTATTACAAACTGTCTTATTCTATTGGCAGATCATTTTCTAGAAATGATCTGCCAATAGAATCAATGATCACTGATGCCAAAAGAACTTTTTGAAGCTTGAGGTGAGCACAAAAATGGCTAGAAATAGGCTTAATAATCTTTTATTTGGGTTATTTTAATCATATAAAAGAAAATACAAAGAAAATCAAGCTATATCCCCTTGCTAAGATGTCATTTTTTTACAGTATGGTATTCATGAAAATTCTGAAAAATGTTTGTATCTTACTCCTGCTCCTGTGTGTAAACTTACACATAAGAATACTAACCAATTTAACCTCCACTTGATTGACTTCAGATTATGCTTTTAAGTCTCTATAAAAAACACATCCTCAATCCTCATCCGCTAATTCACTAGGTCAGTGACTAAGAATACCATAAAGAAAGGCAGCTACAGTACCTCAAACCCATAAATTAAGACAAATAAAAGTAATCATTCAGTTATGACAAAAGAAACTCATAAATCATTTAGTTATGACAAAAGATGTCTCTTTGTGTGCACATAGATGTAAGCCATACATAAATACCTCAGCACTCACGTTTTATTATTATTATTATTATTATTATTATTATTATATGTTATTAAATATATTTATTGGCATAGTAGTGAGTCAAAATAATTCCCATTTCTGTTTTTCAGTCTTTACTCCGATCAATAGTTATGCGCTCATAGCTGTCTGTGCACTTGAAATTTTATGGAGTTTTGTGAGCGTCACTACATGCAAATCATCTTTTCTGTGCATACACATGGTAGTTTACGGGTGATTGGCATTCATCAACATACACATGCAAGTATGAAGAAAATCAGCGCTTCCGAAATGTTTGTAAATTCACTGTAAAATTTGTACTTCAGATTGGTTTACGCAAACTTTACGCAAATGTGCAAAAGATTGATAAACAAGGCTCAATGTTGGCAATGGGCATTTCAGTCTCTGCATTTGAACCCTACTGAAAACCAGTGGTCTGTATTCAAGAGGGAATGAACTGAAGAATATAAAGGAGCTTAAAATGTATAACTAAATAGATTAAATAAAACTATACATAAACTATACATACAGTATGTTCCTGAGCTTAAAATATCCCTTATTTATACAGTATGTCATGCTTTGAGTTGTGTGCATGATTAAATATTTTTTTATAGTGCTAATAACTATATGGTGAAAATGTGTACTATAAATTTTACGCTTCCTACTGCTGCTACTGCATGTGCCTGTGGTTACATTTTTGCACACTACATGTGATGAAAATTTTACTGCAGCAAGGGTATGCAGTGTGCAGAGGTCCCATGGTGGCAACATTATTTTCTACTTAAAATTATCATGAGAAATTAAAGCATTTTAATATCAAAGCGCTTTGGGTAGCTTGTCTAACAAGACAGGAAACGCTTCTCCCATATGTCTATTACTACAGTTTTTACTGTTATGATGTAAATATACAGCTGTCAAGAGCTATCAGTTTACTACCTTCTAACTGTCTGTAATTAAGCAGAATATATACAGCACATGACTACTAATTTATTAACCATGGACGCATAGTATTATAATACAGGAAAAACAGGGGAAAAAACAAACAAACTAGGATTAATAGATTCAGTTAATTATGTTTCTGTACGGCAGGGAATTATGATTAGTGCTAAATGCATTCAGTGAGTGATTGTTCTAGTGATTATTGTTTGTATATTAAACTGATTATATTCATCTCGTGTCAAAACTTCATGCTGGTTTGCACTGATAGCTTAAAACCTGTAAATAGATTAGCTGCAATATAAATAATTGCTATAAAAAATATCCTTGCATTCAGAGTGGAACCTAAAATAAGTCCCACTGAACAATCAAATAAAGGATGTTGTGTTGCCTTTGTTTCTTGATGTTTGAATGTTTTCATTTCACCGTAATCTCGCCTTATTGTGTCGGTCTTCCTCATCAAGTCAGTAATCTCTTCTTCCTACATCGTTACTGAAACTGTGATTTAGTTCATCTCACACTCATCTCAAAAAATGACATCTTAGCAAGTGAAGATATTTTGAATATAGTCAAATACAGTATATATATATATATATATATATATATATATATATATATATATATATATATATATATAGATAGATAGATAGATAGATAGATAGATAGATAGAGAGAGAGAGAGAGAGAGAGAGAGAGAGAGAGAGAGCATTTCCTATTATAAGATTACAACATAATATAAAATATATATATAGGATCATTAAACATATTTCTAGACTTTTCTTAACTAATTTCAAGCTTGAAATAATCTTTGGTCTATTGGCAAATAATTTTGCTCATTTTAAGCATTTATTTCTAGAAAGAAGCAAAACTATCCTCCAATAGAACAAGAAAATGTAAAGCTTAAAATGAGTTCAATGTCTTTAGATAGATTTAATATTATTATATTTGGTTTATTGTAATCGTATAATAGTAAATACTAGATAAATAAGTATAGTCAAGATATTTTCACTTCATAAGATGTCATTTTTTGCGGTGCTAAATAAATAGGGACAAATCCCAAAGAGCAAGTCACAATTTTTTGTTGCCCTTTGACCCCACTGTGTGTACCTGCAGCTCCAGAGGGTGGGAAGTGTAGCACTTGACCTTGCGGATGCTCTGTGTGCCACGCAGTACCAGGGAGTGCCAGCTGAGCGTACCACACACACAGCTAATGTCCAATTTCTGCAGGTAATGCATGTACACCTGCCACGTTTGAGTAGGGGAGGCCAGCCAGGGATCACTACCACACGCGCACACACACAAAATTTATTCATCTACCAGTCTGAACAGAAAGACGTTTTAACATTTGGATGTGCAAGGTCAGAGATACTAAGAAATAATTCAAAAACACATATACAATATATATAGGGACTGTTTTACATGCAGTAAGTGTATTCATGTATGTAAATCTTATACATTTAATAAAGAGGAGGCAAACATCTCTGCCACTCTTAACTCACCATCTTCCCTGCTGCATGTAAATCAAATTTAAATCTTTGAAATGCTTTCTGAATATTTGCTTTGATTTTAAGACAAAAGGTATATTTCATTCATTATGCTATTTATGCTTTATGTTTATTGCATGCCCAGGTTAATTGGTCATGAAAAACAGATTAAAAAATAACAAGCTATTTTTGTTTACTAAAGTTTATAAAAATAGTGAATCTTTGTTGATGTTCTATGGCAGTATTTTTTATTGTTGCTCTTATTCTTATTACAATTTTTTTTTCTCCAAAATAAAGGTATGGCCCACCTTGAATCTCCAACTTAAGGGATAGCAGTCAGGTTTTACTGCTAGCTACTAAAAAGCAAATGAACCGATAACATACACTATATAGCAAAAGTATGAGGACTTGTGACCATCACACCCATATGTGTGCCTTCTCCAATTTGTTGCCACAAAGGTGGAATTGTATAGAATGTCTTTGTTTATTGTAGCATTACAATTTCCCTTCACTGGAACTAAGAGGCCCAAAACTGTTCTAACATGAAGCTCCATGAAGTTATGGTTTGTCAAGATTGGATGAATTTGAGTGGCCTGAACAGAGCCCTGACTTCAACCCCAGTGAAAACCTTTGGAATGAACCTGAATGCACGAGGCCTTCTTGCCCAAGATCAATGTTTGACCTCACTAATACTCATGTGGCTGAATGAGTAAAATCTCACAGCTACATTCCAAAATCTAGTAGAAAGAGTATAGGTTATTATAACAGCAAAGGTGGGACTAAATTTGGAATGTGATGTTCAAAATGCACATATGGGTTTGATGGTCATGTTTCCACAAACCTTATAGCGTACTTTGACGTGTACTTTAATCATAGAATCATAAATACTGTGTGTATGATCAAAATGACATGGAAAGGGTTATTTACTTTTTATTAATTGCCTAGGCTATCTTCCTGAAAAGAACACATTGGTTAAGGAATCATTTTAACAAACGCTGTGGTAAGAATAGTCAATTTGTCTAAAGATGCCATCGTGAAATGGAGATAAACCTAATCAAACGTTCGTGACACAATGTTTGTGATGCTCGTGCACCAGAGTAAGAGTACGAATGGAATCTTTATAAAGCAATAATCCATGATAGGGCATACGTTACAGTGGTTTCATCATGGGCAAGTTAACACTAAGCGGAGTGCCTAAAACCTTTACCTTTACCCATGATCAAATGCTAAAATCCAGTGTTCAGTAAATAATTACATTTATTATGGATAATATTCTTAATAAACACCATGCAATGTACTCAAACAGTAAGCTTTGGTTGCTAAGCAACATAACGAAAGCTTCTCAGCCAATCTGATATTAGGAATGTCTGTAGAACTAGGTATATGTATAGAAATGACAACAAAATCTCACCATGTGAAGGGTTATTAAAATGTACAGTATATAGACTTGAGTGTACATATCAAGAACTAATTAGCTAACTAATTAATGTATTAATGACTAATTAGTGATTAATTGATTTGTATTAGCATTGATGAACAACAGCACCAAATTCTTTAGTGATTCCTGAAGCAGAGTTGTTTTTTTTTTTGTTTTTTTTTTGTCATGATGCTGTTTAATCCATTTCCTTGACTGAGAAATGTCTGACTCTGGCTGTGATGAATAAATGAATATTGCAACATGATGCAATCAGACAGTAAATGAGAAACCTTGATTAAGCAAATGACATTAATCACACAAGCAGAGATTAATCAAGGATGCAGCAGCTACATGCAGGCATGCCCACTCACACACATGCGTGTATACACAAACACACACATGCAGAGCCAAGGTGAAATGGCACATACTTGAACACAGTGATGACAAATGTTTTAATCTGGGGACTGGGAGCCCCTGGCACTTTCAGATAAATGTCCTGAGGTTCTCCTGGAGCCTGCAGTGCATTAAAACATAATAATCAGTGTATTTATTTGACTAATTTACTCTCCAATTAAATAATACAAGAACAAGCCATTTCAGCAGAGCAGTTTTAATGAACATCATTAGTGCACCAAATATAAGTGAATTAATAAAGTGTTTCCTCTCAGTCTCAGTTCCGGTTGGCTGACTACTCTGATAGGCGGCGTGTGACTGGCTCACCGTAGCGATGACGTGGCAGATCACATTGGGGTCGCTGCAGCGCACCTGGAGCCTGGAACAAGCATCTGTGTGTGTGTGTGTGTGTGTGTGTGTGTGTGTGTGTGTGTGTGTGTGTGTGAGAGAGAGAGACAGAGAGAGAGAGAGGAGACAGAGGACAAATGTGGTCTTTAGATCAGTAATAGTGAACAGAACAGCACTGTGTAAATGTGTATGTGTTAGAGAGACAGAAACAGAGAGGGAAAGCAACAGAGAAAGAAAGTGTGTGTGTTGGAACAGTTGTAAGGCTGATAATGAGCAACACCTGGTGTGCCGGGTTCAGCAGGAGGCAGCCGGATGGCTTTCTTAAAGAAGGAGAGCTCGGGCTGATAGAAGCGAAAGGTCTGGTCGACTATGTGGGGAGTCGGCTCTACTCGTACTTGGCAGATGGCCAGTGGCTGACTGTCCTCTGCTCGGAAAAATACCTGTGCAACGAGTAGAAGCAGAATAGGTCATAAACTCCCCTGAGGAAGAGGACATGTAAAGAACATTTACTACTTATTCACTAATTATTAACAGACTTGTTATTGTAAACTTTAAACCTGAAAAACTATCATATCTCTATCTCAGTTATCCCAACAGGATGACATGTCATATATATTTAGTATATAGATGCTTAATAACTCCTTAAAAGTGCTTGTTATGATACGTTTCTATACAGTAGTAACTCGTTCACAGGGACTTGTATGTCAGATGCTCCACATAATCTAAACCTAATAATAAACTGAGAAAATAAAACCTAAACTCATTTCACATGAAGTGTTCTGATAGAAGATGTTAATTTAAAATTCAGGGAAGGAGTCTCCAGTGTCAGGACGTTTTCTACTGTGGTAGAATCTTCACAAAAGCCGACTTTGTGCTTTCCAGTTTCTCAGCAATAGGACAAACTGAGGTTTTTGTTGTTGTTGTTGTTTCTTTTATTAACTACAAGAGGGAGAAAAAAAGAGGCTGGTAATGAAACGACTGTTTACATTTGTTTAAAAAAAATTAATAACAGGAACGAATGTGTCTCATAGACCTAACATTGAATGCAACTGTAAATGGTTAAGTAACACAATGTTCTGTTCATTAATTAATTAATAATGTAATTAATGTTGTCAAAATCTCTGTGGTATATGGGTCATGCTGTTATCCGATAATAATCCACTCCAGGGTGGTAACAGTAACTCTGGTTTGATCCAGGCCGTATCACAACCACCCCATCGTATTATTTTCATATAAAAGCTTGCCACTTAGCTTTTATTCCTTACATAGATCAATTCCTGAAGATTTTTTCCCCGTTCTGGCTCTGGAAGGTCACTACAGCCAATCAGAGCGTCTTATTTAGAAATGCAAACTGGCATATGTAGGCATATTTTATCGCCTGTGCTAGAGGAATCACAGTGACGTGTTGCTGCTGTGATGAAATTATCTGCAACTGACACACTAAAGCCTCAACCTTCTGAAGTCACACAGAAATAACAAGAGGCATGTTTAAATCAATCATTTCTGTCATAGCTCACACAAATTCACCAGAAATATCTGTCATAAGAGCAGATTCAGTTTCACTTGACCCCAAATTTAGGTTTATAAGCAGAAGAAGGTGTTTTAATGTGATTTAAACTTGAGAAGTGCAAATTCCAAACTTTTAACCAGTACCACATTTGTTTTTCTAAATAGAATATTTTATGTACTGTTTTATTATTTTATTATAATTTGACCATTATTTAAAAAAAAAAAGACTCAAAAGCTACCCATGCATCATAATGAAAATGGTATTTCACCAGCGAATAAGGCTGCGTCCTAAAGCACATAGTATTATAGTAAATCATAAGCTGCCATAGGAACTAATATTAGTCCACTAAAAGTGTTGAACAATTTTTACACACTATTTAGTACAGGATTTTACAGTTTATTTGGGACACAGACTAAACACAAGTGATTGCAATGATCTAAAAACGAAAAATGAGTTCCGTGATGCATTCACACAATTACATTTCCATAACATACAGTACAATCTGGGAAATTGGATACATGCATTTTTATTTTAACAACTTTAATTCATTTTTATCATTTCTGGAATTTATTTATAAGTGATATTATTCATAACTTATGATTTTCTCTTCTAATTTGTGGGTGCCGTGTTCATATAATTGACAAAACAGTTATTTAGATTTATGAAATATTATAAAGATGAATAAACAGATATCATGCATTAGGGGTATATAGTATTTTGAGTATCTTAAGGGGAAAAAGGATTCTACGGCTAAAGAAAAGAATGAGTCCTAGATGTTTAATATACAGTCGGGCTCAAGAGATTACTAGCTAAATCTCAGCATATTTACATAATATTTACATAATTTATGGACATAGGTTTACAAACGCCTTTCGCATGTTTGATGGCCATGCTAATAGCAGGTGTGCATTTGTGCACAGTGGTGAGTATTCACCTTGCTAATCTAAGAACAAAATGACTCAATAAGACCTTGAAGGTTGAGCACTCCTGTAGGAATGGTGGATTGTGTCGTCAGAGTATTGGAATAATGTTCGTTTGGTAAGTGCATCTGAAAGCTGAAGCTAGATCAGGGGTGTCAATCTCATTTTATAAAATGTATAATTTCAGTTCTAAAATATGATTGGCTGAGCCACGTTCAAAGCAGTTGTAAAATCCTTGATATACACTCATCATTACAATAATGTTCCTTAGCAATTAAAGCTTATTGTTAGCAGACAGAAGAAATCTTTATTATGGGTATTATTAATAATATAGTAAATACATTTTTAATTGTTTCACATTGTTTTTGTCACACTCTGCATTGCGTTATGCATCAAGAACACCCTCACCCATGATAAAATCAGTGTAACACACACGCTCTCATTGCTTATTAGGTAATTGAGTCCAATGTCAAGAGAATCAATTTCAATTCAATTAAAGACCGCATGAGGATTTTAATTCAGAACATGGACTCTAAATTCATTTGGTGGGCAGGATTTGAACCACTATGGGGCTAGCCCTGGCCCACTGCCCACATGTTTGACACCCCAGAGCTTGATCAAGTGTGATATCCCTCATTGAATGTGTGTGTTAAGTGTGTTGTCAGCTTTACAGTTGCACTGACACTTTTGCACATGACTCGAGGTGGTGTCATGAGGAGTGCAACAACAGTTGACCCTGACTGAGTATGAGAGTATGAAGAGAAGTGTATGAGACTGTCTGCCAGTGTCAGCAGGACCTTAAAGGGTAAGTCTCTCTAGGCTGCATATGGCAGCTCAAGCCTGAAGGCAAGACTGCAGAAACACACACAAAGTTAAATATGGTCACTTGAGGACTGAGACATCACTCTCTCTGTCACCCTCTCTGCAAACATGTACACTTGTGTACACACACACACACACGCACACACACACGCACACACACACGCACACACACACACACACACACACACACACACACACACAGGACTCACTGATTCCTACTGCCCAATCAAATCAGCTGGAAATTATCAAGGTAACAAAAACTCATTTGAACAAGTCAGCTCCCATTACAAATGTTAAACACAAGAGCCAGGAATATAGAAAGAGTGCTTGAGCCTGATATTCAAACACAGCCAACAGAACTGCGCTTAAACAACCTGCTAAGTGCTGAGTTGTTTTCTGCTTACATGCTCTGACGTTCCTCGGGAGAGAATCTGCACAGTTTATGATTTAAAAGCATACTCACTACCCAGGATAAAGAGAGCTGTTCTGGGAAATTTGGAGAATTTGGCTTTTTGATTTCTATCAAACATAAAATATCTCAAAGGGGCAGCACTTTAGAAAAATGTTTGCAGGTGTCTAAGTGTTAAGCCATGTTACATGCTCATATATATATGTATATATATATGTATATATATATGTATATATATATATATATATATATATATATATATATATATATATATAAATCAGCAAACCATTTATGTACTGCGAGTGACTTTTGCCCTAATTTTATGTGAAACTTAGAATCAAATACGACCTAGCATTGGCCTTCTGTAGCCACAAAGCACAAAAATACCATTTACAGGTTCCCTCTTTTTTCAGAGTCGGCGAGTTAAGTTCAAAAGTTACTCCATATTTATACAGGGAAAACTTCTTGTATTCAGAGTACGCTTATGCGGGTGAATAAGTTGATTTATTTTGGGCAGCTTATTCAGATTATTGAAATGACCTGCATATAGTTCAGGCCTCTGAGGTTGCCAGCTTGGAGAGAAAATGTGGACTGAAGAAGTAAATAACTTTTGTTGTGGTCAAATGTAGTAGGGCTTAACGTGAAACCAAGATTTTTATTTTATTTATTTATTTTTTTAACAAATTAATAAATAATGATAATATGGTGATATATCAATTTACTGCTAAACGAATAGTTTAATTGAACAAAATGGCTACCACCCTAATTATGTGCCAGCTTATAAAACAGAACATTCTATTATTTTAGTTGGATGTAGGCTATTTTAATTGTTATTTTGAATTAGTTTAAAGGATAAGCTGACCAAACACACACCTGCCATGCTTACAGCTCACTTGAAGTAAGAGTTGTTCATATTTTTTGAGATCCTTGAGATAATCAAAATCAGTGTCTCTAATAAGGATGCTGTCTCATCCAATGCCCTGTACTTATGTGAATACCGATGTGCACAATTTCAGTATTAACTCCTCACCATGCACATGTAACTCAACACTGGATACTGCCCTGTCTGTGTACTCGAGAATTGAATATACTCAAGTGCTGATTTCTTAAGGTCTGTTAAAAATTAGTGCAGCCTACAGTAGAAACACACAACCAAGATGGAGGGTGTCACTGATCAGGCATCATCAGGAACAGAACATTTCTGAGAGTTGAGTGGAATAACGGCTAACACACAGTGAGATGTAATTGGAATAAAGGCAGGAAGTCTGGATGCAAAGTTTCACATCAAAAAGGATCCGTGTACCAAATGATTAAAAGTTTCAAGCCCTGGTTGGTTTTCAAGATCTGATCTCAGTCCACTTGAAAACAGTGGTCTGGGCTTTGGCCCGTGGTTGATCCTAGGTAAACCAAAGTGTGAAAATGCACTTTCATATCAGGGCTCTTAATTAGGTGTGTAGCTCAGTAGCTACTGTGGAAAGTTGTTTAAAAGAATAGAGTTTAAATTTATTTCTATAACACAGGGTAAGCTCTTGGCCGATTTTCATTAAAGCATCTCATAATTTTTCTTCCATTGTTTCTGTCAAACTACATGCCAACAATACAATTCAGCATGTTGAGAATAATAGACTGTAGAAAAAAAGAAAAAAAGCAGAACAAGAAAAAAATTTCATCATTCATGTGGCTTTCAAGTGGGGGCAACAGAAACTTGTTCGCCCTATTGTCCGGAGATTGAGAGTTTAAATCCAGATGATACCACAGCCACCCATGGCCAGTGGTGTAAGAGAGCAAAACTGGCCATGCTGTCTGGGTCAGAGGGATGGCTTTCCCTGTCAATCATTGAGACACTCGCAAATTGTGGTGAACTTGTGTATGTGGAAGAGGGCAAATAGCAGTTGAGGAGAAAATGGGGAGGAAAAAAAAAAAAATATATATATATATATATATATATATATATATATATATATATATATATTTCCTGTTATTTTCCATGTGTACTCATGGTCTCGTGATGTTTTGGGGTTCTGTTCTTGATTATGTTTTTGTCTTGTGTTTTTCTCTTAGTATATCAGTAATCAGTATAAGTACAGAAATCAGTACTTACATAAGTATAAGTGCATATCAGTATGTTTAGACTATGGAGTGCCCAGGCTGACTTTGCGTGCATAACAAACCATCTCTTTGACTCTACCATGGCTCTTGGTCTCCTGATTCTTACTTCTTAATATCTTACTTCAGCATTTCGATCATCCAGAAAAGATTTACATCAGAATCATTGCAAGGTTACCTACCCATGTGGCAGGGCCATCGAGTAGAGTTACATGTCAGTGCATTTAGTGGGTGGGCAGGTGTTACAGGGTTCTTACTCTTTGCTTGTGACAGAACCCAGGTAAGTTTGCCAAGTAAACATGAATTGTGATATCCGAGGTCAACAGGTTTAAAATGTATATTTCTGTGCAATTCACTTCAATAATTTTCTTGACTTTCCAGATGTGTGCACAATTCTGATTCTTTATTTTTGTTACAGAGGTTTTTTTTTATTTATCATCACTGTTGATGTCAATTAGATTTCATGTCTAACACCATGTTCCTCTTTATTGCATAATCATCAAGTGAACGCGTCTGTCTTATATGTGCAGTGTATAAGACAGCACTCTCCAGAGAGATGTTGAAACAAACAAAAATGTCAATGTGCATGTAGATTGATTTAGGGAAATATTACTGCAAGGATCCTTGATATTTTTTTAAGCAGAAACCTCACTGCAGTATTACCAACACATGGTGGTCTTCACTGCATTTATTTATACATCAGTTAGTACGGATTCTGTCACTTACTGCTAATGAATCATTTGAACTGTTTAGACATGGACCGTATCTTGAACAGTAGTGTTCTTGCTTTAACATCTTTCTTCAATGTTCCTCGGTACACTGTGCTCATGTTTGGTTAGGGAAATTAATTAGTAGTGATATAAAAGTGCATTGTGTGCTTCTATTAAAGGCTTGTTACAGTCCTTTAAGAAGTATGTATTCACTCAGAGAAGCTCCTACTTGCTTTCAAGGTTTGATACACAGGAGCTGCAGAATATTACTTTTTTTTTTTCATACTGCTGAAAGGCCATGCAGAAAATTGCATGAGACTGATAGAGGCAACAAGGATTAATGTTCTTACCTTGATAAATTTAGCCATCACTGTGTTAGACTGCTGGTGGTGAGCACAGTGTAGACTGTTAGAAGTCTTTGAGTCCTAAAATATCAACAAATAGGCCATTAGTCAACAGCACACAGTATTTGTCGGAAATGGCTTGATTATTTACTCTAATAATAATAATAATAATTATATATATATATATATATATATATATATATATATATATATATATATATATATATATATATATATATATAGTAGGCATGAGACAACTATATGCTACTATATACACCAATCAGCCAAAATATTAAAACCACTGACAGGTGAAGTGAATAACATTGAGTATCTCGTTACAATGGCGCCTGTCAAGGGTTGGAATATATTAAGCAGTAAGTGAACAGTCAGTTCTCAAAGTTGATGTGTTGGAAGCAGGAAAAATGGGCAAGGGTAAAGATCTGAACGACTTTGACAATGGACAAATTGTGATGGCTAGACAACTGAGTCAGAGCATCTCCAAAACAGCAGGTCTTGTTGGGTGTTCCCGGTATGCAGTGGTTAGTACCTATCAAAGGTGATCCAATGAAGGTGCTCCAATTCCTCAGAAGAGTTACTGTAACACAGATTACTGAAGAAGTTAATGCTGGCTATGATAGAAAGGTGTCAGAACACACAGTGCATCGTAGCTTGCTGAGTATGGGGCTGCATACCCGCAAACCGGTCAGAGTGCCCATGCTGACCCCGTCCACTGCCAAAGGCACCTACAACGGGCACGTGATCATCAGAGCTTGACCATGGAGCGATGGAAGAAGGTGGCCTGTTCTGATGAATCACGTTTTCTTTTACATAACGTGGATGGCTGGGTGTGTGTGTGTCATTTGCCTGGGGAAGAGATGGCACCAGGACACACTATGGGAAGAAGGCAAGCCAGCGGAGGAAGTTTAATGCTCTGGGCAATGTTCTAATGGGTCTTGACATTCATGTGGATGCTACTTTGACATGTAGCACCTACCTAAATATTGTTGCAGACCAAGTACACTTCTTCATGACAACGGTGTTCCCTCATGGCAGTGGCCTCTTTCAGCGGGATAGTGCACCCTGTCACACTGCAAAATTTGTTTGAGGAACTTGACAAATGTTTCAATGTGTTGGCCTCCAAATTCCCCAGATCTAAAGCTGATCGAGCATCTCTGGGATGTGCTGGACAAACAAGTCCAATCCATGGAGGCCCCAACTCACAACTTACAGGACTTAAAGGATCTGCTGCTAATGTCTTCGTGTCAGACACCACAGCACACTTTCAGAGGTCATGTGGAGCCATGCATTGATGGGTCAGAGCTGTTTTGGAGGCACAAGGGGGACCTCCACAATATTAGGCAGGTGGTTTTAATGTTATCGCTGATCGGTGAACACTTAAGCCACAATGCAAGACGTATCACGATACAGGCTTCACAAGACAATACTGACACAAAACGTTACATTTTAAATTTGAATACATATATTTTGTAATGACAACAAATCAAATCACAGCAATATCAACACAACATGGGTGTCAAACTCCTATTCTGCCCGGGCCACATCAGCATTTTTTTGAGACCCTGAAGTACCATAATTGAAGCCTATTATTATTATTATTATTACATATTTAACATATTCTGACGACGAACACCAATAATATACATATAACACCATAATATAATATACAGTAGGCTCTAAAATTAGAATAGGATGGGCTAACAGAAACTATTATAACTATAAGTGTATGCACTATTAGGTAATAACATTATATTTATTATAATAAATGTTTTTTTAAAGAATGCATGGCTCTGTTTAATATTTTAGATACTGGCTGCTGTGATGAGAAACATGATAAGCCAATTTCCTGTTTCTGTTTTGTTTACTGTAAAACAAAAGTAAAAGTAAAGTACAAAAGAAAGGATTGATAATATAAGGTATAATTTCCCCCTACTATTAACACTATTAATTAATTTAATAATTTTCAGTGGCACTGTCAAAGATATTTCATGGCAGTGTAATTAATAAGGGAAAATTGTTTAATGGCAGATTAAATGATTAAATAGCAAATTCAATTTCAAATTCATAACAAATTGTACAGATCAAGAAAATAATAGAAACTGGAGTGCAAATATACACAGTAGTTTATGGTAGCTGCCCTTTGGATGGCAAAAAAATGGCTCATCAGTTTCAGTTAAGCACTGCAATGTGGCAGTCAGTACTCTACAGATCTGCTGGGAATTCTGGATATAGTGAAAATATTGAGCAGTAGTGTACTGTAGAGAGAAGTGAGGACGCTGGGCATACTAAAATATTAAAGCACTGCTGTATCAGCCTCTTTAGGTAGAGATGAAGCAAGAGCTGGCACTACTATCAGCAGGTAGTTAAATGACATTGTGGGTAATGTAGAAAACAGTTAACCAAAGTGAAAATAGACTAACATGTTAATGAAAGAAGTGTACACTGACGTGCATCATTTGTACACTGGGTTTACAGTGCACTATGGGTGGAACTATACAGTGGAACTATCCAGGGAATATACAGTGAATCCGGAAAGTATTCACAACACTTCACTTTTTCCACATTTTATTATGTTACAGCCTTATTCCAAAATGGATTAAATTCATTATTTTCCTCAAAATTCTACAAACAATACCCCATAATGACAACGTGAAAGAAGTTTGTTTGAAATCTTTGCAAATTTATTAAAAATAAAAAAACAAAAAAAGCACATGTACATAAGTATTCACAGCCTTTGCCATGACACTCAAAATTGAGCTCAGGTGCATCCTGTTTCCACTGATCATCCATGAGATGTTTCTACAACTTGATTGGAATCCACCTGTGGTAAATTCAGTTGATTGGACATGATTTGGAAAGGCACACACCTGTCTATATAAGTTCCCACATTTAACAATGCATGTCAGAGCACAAACCAAGCCAAGAAGTCCAAGGAATTGTCTGTAGACCTCCGAGACAGGATTGTTTCGAGGCACAGATCTGGGGAAGGGTACAGAAACATTTCTGCAGCATTGAAGGTCCCAACGAGCACAGTGGCCTCCATCATCCGTAAATGGAAGAAGTTTGGAACCACCAGGACTCTTCCTAGAGCTGGCCGCCCGGCCAAACTGAGCAATCGGGGGAGAAGGGCCTTAGCCAGGGAGGTGACCAAAAACCTGATGGTCACTCTGACAGAGCTCCAGCGTGTCTCTGTGGAGAGAGGAGAACCTTCCAGAAGAACAACCATCTCTGCAGAACTCCATCAATCAGGCCTGTATAGTAGAGTGGCCAGACAGAAGCCACAGCCCACCTGGAGTTTGCCAAAAGGCACCTGGAGGACTCTCAGCCCATGAGAAACAAAATTCTCTGGTCTGATGAAACAAAGATTGAACTCTTTGGCCTGAATGGCAAATGTCATGTCTGGAGGAAACCAGGCACCACTCATCACCTGGCCAATACCATCCCTACAGTGAAGCATGGTGGTGGCAGCATCATGCTGTGGGGATGTTTTTCAGCGGCAGGAACTGGGAGACTAGACAGGATCGAGGGAAAGATGAATGTAGCAATGTACAGAGACATCCTTGATGAAACCCTGCTCCAGAGCGCGTTGGACCTCAGACTGGGGCGAAGGTTCATCTTCCAACAGGACAACGACCCTAAGCACACAGCCAAGATAACAAAGGAGTGGCTACAGGACAACTCTGTGAATGTCCTTGAGTGGCCCAGCCAGAGCCCAGACTTGAACCCGATTGAACATCTCTGGAGAGATCTGAAAATGGCTGTGCTGATGGAGCTTGAGAGGTCCTGCAAAGATGAATGGGAGAAACTGCCCAAAAATAGGTGTGCCAAGCTTGTAGCATCATTCTCAAAAAGACTTGAGGCTGTAATTGGTGCCAAAGGTGCTTCAACAAAGTATTGAGCAAAGGCTGTGAATACTTATGTACATGTGCTTTTTTGTTGTTTTTTTTTATTTTTAATAAATTTGCAAAGATTTCAAACAAACTTCTTTCACGTAATCATCATGGGGTATTGTTTGTAGAATTTTGAGGAAAATAATGAATTTAATCCATTTTGGAATAAGGCTGTAACATAACAAAATGTGGAAAAAGTGAAGCGCTGTGAATACTTTCCGGATGCACTGTACAGTCTGGGGAATAAGTATTGAACGCGTCAACATGTTTTTCAGTAAATATATTTCCAGTAAGGTTATTCACATGAAATTTTCACTAGACATCAGTATTAACTCAAGAAATCCACGAATATAAAGAATTCACAACATTAAAGTCCATAAATAAAGTTGTATGTATAATAAAGTGGAACGACAGAGGAAATAAGTATTGATCACGCTAACTGGAATTTATTTAATACTTAGCGGAGAAGCCTTTGTTTGTTCAATACTTATTTCCCCCACTGTAATTTGTCCACTGAGTGTCTGGATGATACTACAAAATGGCTGCACCCCAAATAGTGCACTACTTGGTAAATAGGGAATAAATTCAGACACTGCAACAGAATCAACATTTGTAGCCCAAAATCACGACCGAAAGAATTTCAGTACAATATCTGCAGAATAAACAGTGCCTTGTATTGGATAAAAAATAAGGATCAGGGCATTTGGGTGAAAGTTCCAAGAAAACTGTCCATGCTTCATGTTCATCTTACAGAAAGACTGCCTGAGAAAAAGAGTGTACCTGACAAGACGTTTACCTGACAAAGCATGACATGCCCAGAGACAAAGCTCTGGTACTTCAGAGGGATGTGGACGTTCTCTCTTGGCCGCAAGTACACCTGAGGTGTTGAGCTGTCCTCCTTCATGTGAAACATCTCCACCTCCAAAGGAGTGCACATCTTTGTCAAGTCTTTAAAATACCTCCATTCCTCAGCGTTCACTATAACACTACAGACAGAAATTGAGAAGTGAAGAACAGCTTCGGGCTTTTCTTTCTCTTTCCAACATTTTATGCTGCTGGTTAAATAAGCAGTGTGGATTTGGTTTACTGTTAGACAAAGATGAAAAAAGTCTCGATTTCTAAAGGTATTGCCTGTTACAAAAAAAAAAAAAAAAAGATAACATGGGCTGAGAATAAAATATTATTTCCACACTAGAAATTTCATCCACAAATATATGAAGGAAAAGGTTGCTTGAGACATCAAAGGCTGAACCTCGGGCCATGTGAAAGTGAATATTCGTAAAAGATGATCAAAAGAATTCCAGGGTTTCAAAACTCCATCTTGCACACAAAGGACAGAGACTTGAAATTGAGTCTCATCATGTTTTATCATATTCTGTTCCATAATACCCAGCACTAAAGGCGGCATGTCTTTCTGAGACTCGCACACACTACCGAGGAGGGGAAAAGTTGAAAGCGACAATAAGACATTTCATGGTTTAGAAATAGGAAAAGAGCTGTAGGCAGACAGCTCTCAGAGATAAACATGTTCAGCTCTTCTATCCAAAATTCGGCATCCAAACAGGTGGTAAATAAGATCTGTAGAAACTGTAGAAAAGACAGACACAGAGTAATTCCAGAGAACTAATATAATTTATCTGACTATTTTATGATGGTTTGACATTTTCACAGTATGATAACCCGGTCAAAAAATATCAGTGTTCAAGTCACTTTCACATAAGCATTTAATTAAATATATTTAATTGGGATGATTCTTGAACAATTGTTATCGATACTTGATAGAACCACCTTTGCCTACAATTACAGCTGCAATCCAGCTTAAATATATCTTTTTATATAAATTATGTCAGATTTGCACAGCTGGATCCTGATATTTTTGCCCATTCTTCTTGGGAAAATGATCAAATAAAAGGAGGCTACCACTACCATGCTTCACTGTGGATGTGGATGGTGAACACTGTTGGGTTTCTGCCAAAAGTATTGCATTGTTCTGCGAGCAAAAGGTTACGTTTTGGTCTAATGAAACCCAAGAACCTTTTAAAACATTTTTTGTTGTGTTTTCCACACAGGATTTAACAGGGCTTTTTTTCAATAATGGCTTTCTTCTCACATTTTTTTATTTTTTATTTATTTATTTTTTTTATCATTTACACAACCTTTTCACATTCTGTTGTTATTTTATGTAGTTGGAGATTGTCAAAAAAAACTACATTGCAAGGTATCTTTGTACATCCCTAGGAATAAAATTTTCAAACACAGATGCCTGGTTTGTTTTGCAGGTGGATTTAAAATGGCCAGTGTTGGCCATGTTGCTACTTTGCTAATGTGATTATCATGGGAAGCCATGCAAGCCATTGGAAACAATCCAGGTCATTAACAGCCACAATTAAATCACCATCAAATCATCAAAACAACTGCTGATTGACCAAAAATTAGGCTTGGGTTAGTTCATACCAAGTTATAAACATATAAAAATGTTTTTTTTTTCTTGAACAACAACATTAAAAGATTTTTTTTTTAATCAACAGTAATGTGAAGCGCCATGTTACATATAAGACCTTTGACCAAAAACAAAGATTCATTCCCTTACCAGCCTCTTTTTTCCCCCTCTTTTTAATAACACAAATATTTTTGCCTAATTCTGGAAACTCCTTCCATACACATCTTCATACAAAAAATTTCAACATCTCGATGATTATATTTTTATTTTTTTTTAAATAACAACATTTTAATCTGTTCATTATAAGTTATGCTTTTAATGTCTAGCATTCCTAAGCACTAGCATGTGTAATCTTTCTTTGAGTGCATATGTTTGTGTGTATATGTGTATTTATTGGTGAAACTTTGTACTCCGTTGGCTTTTTAGCAGCTATATGCTTGGATTTGATCCTTTATGCGCTTTATGGTTTCTCTGTAATAAGCTACATTTTTTTTTGTCATATTAACTTCAAGAGAAAGTGAGGGAGCAACTGTTCATAGCCGCTACAACTTAACTGATAGCAGGAACTAATTTATTTTGCGGATGTTCCACAACATTAAATGTAACTATAAACAGATAAAAAGAATGATGCCGTTCTTTAATAAATAAATATTGCAATCATTGTAAATCAAGAGGAATAAGACACTTCCTAAGCACTAGCGTGTGTAATCTTTCTTTGAGTGCATATGTTTGTGTGTAAAAGTGTGTTTAGTGGTGAAAACTAGTACTCTGTTCTCGGCTTTTTAGCAGCTATATGCTTGGATTTGATCCTGCCTCATTTGTAAATCGCTTTGATTAAAAGCCTCTGTCAGATGAAGAAACTGGAAATGTGTATATATTTGCAGTAAATGCCAGAGGAGTGCATACATTCCCCTCCGAAACTATTGGAACAGCAAGGCCAATTCATTTGTGTTTGCTGTAAACTGAAGACATTTGGGTTTGAGATCAAAAGATGGATATGCGATAGAGCTTTTATGTCTTGTTAGATGTGTTAAACAACATAAAACATAGAACCTTTTGTATCAATTAATAGTAGAGCAAAAGTATAGGAACAGATAAGTCTCGATGTAAATTGAAATAAATAATACTTTGCTGATGAGTGGTTTGCATCTTGTGGTAGGATCTCTATATGTCTGTTCTCAAAGTTTTCTTCAAATGATTGATTGTGATACCTTCAACCCTGCCCTGTGGAGGTTGTTGATGATGCCACTGACTGTTGTTTTGGGGTTTTTATTCACAGCAATCACAATGTTTCTATCATCAGCTGCTGATGCTTTCCTTGGCCGACGCATCCGGTGTCTGTTGCTCAGTACACCAGCGGTTTCTTTCTTTTACAGAACATTCCAAATGATTATATTGGCTATGCCCAATGTCTGTGCGATGCTTCTGATTGATTTTCTGTCTTTTCTCAGCTTCACAATGGCTTGCTTTTCTCCCATAGACAGCACTCTGATCTTCATGTTGGCTTGTCCTTTTGTAACAACAATTTCAGTCTTCACAGGTGAAACTGAAGGCTAAAACCAGTAGAAGTTCAGAGCTATTTAATGTTTAAACAATCAATCTAACAGAACACACCTGGGTAACAAGAAACACCTGTCAGTCCCATGTTCCAATATTTTTTGCTCACCTACAAATTGGGTGGTCTTATACAAAATGCGCTATGTTCTATGATGTTTCACACATCTACATATAAATACCAGGAAATAAAAGCAGAAATTCAAAACTCTCTTCTCATGTTCATCTTTTGATCTCAAACTGAACTGTCTTCAGTCTACATCGAAAAATATGAATTGGCCTTGTCGTTCCAATAATTTCAGAGGGGACTGAATATGATAGCACAGTGACGTACGTGCCACATATAGAACTGTTTGATAACCAGCATCAAAGTCTAAACACAACACAGTGTCTGCTCAACCCAGAAGGACATGACTGATTCACAGGTTGTGCAGATTCAAAGAAAGGATTTCAGTCATATTACAGGTATTGCAGCAACATGGCAGAGTGTGCTCCTCACACCCCATAGTGATGTCAGTGTAGATATGTTACCCTAACTACTGCTTCTACGTCACTACACTCAGAAACCAGACACACGCTTTTTTTTTTCTAATTTTGCATGTCTGGAAAACTAAGCACTCTAATGCTATCAACAGATTACATGATCTTTGTTGTAATCATTTACACAACAATTTGCAGAAATGATGAAGGCTTTTGTTCTTTACTGCTAATTTCTCTCTTGTTTTGAACTGATTGCTTTGATTCCAATTCATTTGCAGCCTCAGTTTCCTGGCCTTTGAGGTTTTATGCTGCATTCCTGATATCCAAAATGTAACAGTGCCCATGTTTTGCATGGGGGGGGCATCAGATTGGTCTGAAGGTACTGATTAATTTTCTATAACAACAGCAGCTTTGACAATAGTAGCAGATGCAGTTCAAATCACAGGTTTATATTAATGCACTCATTCGAATATTTTAGTGTTTACATGGACTTGTATGGCTGATGCAAACAGACTTGGATTGTTGCATGGTTTCCTGCAATTATAGCATTAGCACATTAGTAGCAAAATGGCACATGGTGACCATTTTAAATCTTCATTTAAAACGAACAATAAGAGTGTTCTAATGTGTCTTCATAACTCATTCACAGGGTACAATTCCCTGTGCAGGATCCGCCACATAATCTATGGCTAATAATAACATAAAATTAAATAATAAAAAAGTCTAAGGCTGGAGAACTTTGCACTTTATGGTTTCTCGGTAATAAGCTATTTTTTTTTTTTTTTGTCTTATTAACTTCAAGAGAAAGTGAGGGAGCATCTGTTTATAGCCGCTACAACTTAACTGATAGCAGGAACTAATTTATTTTGCGGATGTTCCACAACATTAAATGTAACTATAAACAGATAAAAAGAATGATGCCGTTCTTTAATAAATAAGCATTGTAATCACTGTAAATCAAGAGGAATAAGACACTTCAGGCTGTGTTATAATTGGAAAAGAATTTCCAAGAACTTCAGGGTGGTAACAGTATAGTAACTCCACTTCGCACTGATGTAACACACTACCCCAACATTGACTGTTTTCCTATAACAGCATGCTCTGTCATGTTTTATCCCTTACTAATCAAACATTTCTTTTGTGCCAAAACTTCACATTGACATTTACACATTCAGTGCATTAGCAATCAGTTTTAATGCACAAACACTTTTATGGAAAAAATGAACAAAAAGTGTAATCATTCAAATATTGTGGGGGTGGGTCTTAACTCCATTCAGGTTAAATGAGCATACTAGCAGCATTAGTGTTTGACTTTAAAATTATATATATATATATATATATATATATATATATATATATATTTTATGCCTAACTACAAACCACTGCTATCCACATTCTCAATTATCATCCCAGCTTCAACATACAGGGTGTTCCTCCACTCAAAGCCAAATTACACTCTATGGCTTGGGGTATAAACAACAACTTAATGTCGACTGCGTAGGTTTGGACATCATTGCTAGGCTTCGGTTCAGACTCCAAGCCAAGGATGCCATATTATATTGCACCAAAATGTGATCTTGAGCATTCTTAATTAAAGGCCTGGAGACTGATGACTCCTCTGGCTCTCCTCTTTGCAAAATGTTTTCTCCTTCCTTATGTTTATTATAGTCATTTAGCAGGATTCAGAACAAGGCTTAGGGAAGTTATGACATAATAGGCTCTATTTTCATGTAGGCGGATAGGTAATTTGCTGGTAGCACACTGGAAAATTGCTAAATTGTTTTGGCGTAAGCCCATTTCTCTTTTATACAACCAGGTTATCCTTGATTGATCCTAGAACCCTGGAATTGCACTGTATACGTTAAAATAAACACATCGTGAACACATTAGTGGCTTAACCATTCAGAAAAGAGTGGGTATGTAAAAAGTCCCACCTAAGCTCAGGGTCTTCACACTCGATGGTAACAGTCTGAGGAATGTTGAAAGGGTTCCTAAGCACAAATTCAAAGAACTCAGCGGTACCGAGCATTGCATAGATTGTGTGCGTGGTGGTGATGGCTTGGCTCAGCATGTTAATAATGCCTTCCACTTTGCAGCGCTCTCGATAGGCCTCTATCAAACGCAGGTCTTGAGAGTGCTGTGTCCGATCCTCCTTTCTCCTCTAGAATAGAAGCAGATAAATGAAGAAGAAACAATGTCATTGAAGAGATTAGAGCACACAAAAAATAAAGAAATAAAAATTACAAAACCCTGACTATTTAAACAACTTGTTCAGCAACAAAAGATAAAAAAAAAAGTGCTTAACTATAAAGAAATGATCAATCAATCATCTAAAACACCTTCTTTTATCATTCTTAAAAAGTAGTAAAGAGGATATGTGCAGAGCAGAGTGGATTTTAGGACAGTGCGTAGTGAAGTGGAGATGAAGAGGGAGGCAACGATCCAGAGTGCTTTATCTCATATATCATTCACAGATGTAAGTGCCAAGCTCAGTTACTGCTGAAGAGCAAGTGATGCTCTGGAATATGATGTGAATGCAATAAAAACAGCCTTGTGAGCAGATTAAAAAGATAGTATTTTCATTTTTACAATACACTGGGAGTACCAGCAGTCCAAAAGTTTGCGTCCACTAGCAAGATCTTTTTAAATAATATTTTTCAAAAACCATTAAAACATTTACAACAGGTTGGTGTTATGCAGGCCAATGCAAAGTGGAGTTACCTCGGAGTGGAGCATTTTCCTATAACAGCATGTCCCAAAGTGTTTTATTCCTCTCATACCACAGACTAACATTTTTTATTTATTAATGAAAAAAGTCATACTTTTCATCTTTTTATAATTTCAATATCTGTGGAACATCTGCAAGATAAGCTCCTGTTTGAACATAATCATTTATGTTATAGCAACTATTAATCCCTTTAGCAGACTTTCTTTTTCTCTCTCTCTCTCTTTAAGTTAATAAGACAAAAAAATGCAGCTTGTCATGTTCCACAGAAACTGGAAAGCACAAAGTCTTTGTTCTGAAGTCTCTCCGATTGCAGAAACCCTACTGTTATGAAGAACTAACACTGGAGACTCCTTCCCTATATGTTAAAGAAACATTTCCTTCCAGAAAGCTTTGCAGTATCAATGATTATACATTTTTCTGTGTTAAATAACAACACATTTTTATTATTATTATTATCCGATGATGTGGAGTATCGTCTATACAAGTCCCTATGAACAAACTGTTACTATAGAACCTATAACAGTAATGATTAACAATATTTAGAACGAGCGCATTTAATTTAAACCTATATTTTGCTGGAACTACTGTCAGAGCTGCTGTTATAGAAAACACCTTCTGACCAATCAGATTCGAGAACTTGTTTTTAGTCATTACGATAAACCTTGCAAGAATCTGAAATGCATCAAGAAATGCTTGGTTTGATAAAGCTTGCCTGAATCATCCATGATAACTGATGAACACACAAATAGTTTTCAGTAGTAGGGTGAGGCTTTTGGCCATTAATGTTCACTGAGTGTTCTTTCTCTTACCATATAGCTGGCTTTCTCATGTGTGTTGGATGTGGCGTTTTCTTCATATTGACGGACAGCTGCCATCCTGTCACTCTTCCTCTGACGCACTTCCTCTGTCTCACCTCGACTCTGCAGCCAGGCATCATCCACTCCTCTCATCCGACTCTGCAGAAGACTAGCTAACTCGCCATCAATATCTGGCAGACGCTGGGCCCGCCTCGCATTCCGTGCTACAACTCACACACACACACACACACACACACACACACACTCATATTCAGTCTATAGAGACTGAGTGTATTGCATATACTATACAACATACTTGTGCCTGTGTTCCAGTACTTACTATTCAACAATGGTCTTTTGACTGAGAGGTGAAACCATTTAGAAGAGCCAAACTTTTAGTAAAGCCTAAAGAGCCAGAGGCAGTGTAAAGACTGTGGTGTAATTTTTTAGTGACAGAGCTTGATCTGCCTTCTATAAAATAAATATGCCAGACTTGTTACAAAAGGAAGTCTGCTTTCTTCATGTTCTCTCTTTAAATCAGAATCTTCACTATAGGTTCTCTGCAAAATCAGTATCATAACTAAAGATTCTTTCGTCAGATTATGTTATCAAATCATAATTAAAGGCTCTTGCCTGTAAAATAATTACCTTAAGTACATTTTTCTCTGTTCAGTATATTCAGGTATATCCAGTTAAGGTTCTCTGTACAAAACCAGAATGTTCCCTAAGGTGTTCTCTTCAAAATTAGAATGTTCAGTAATTATTCTCTTTTCAGAATCAGTATCTTTACATCATCACATGAGGGCTAGTTACAAGCAGTTATAACCAACTGAATGCTTAAAATCAGTCATTAGTATAAGTGTTGTGTATTTCTTAAAGCCTTTAATATCCTTTAATATTATGCTTGCTATTGAGTGCATTTGTGAACTGTAGTATAATTCTTTATTACTACAACTCACAAACAAATGGGAGAAATCCAGTACCGTTGAGGTTGAGGACAGTGTTTGCGGACAGACTGCCTCCTTGAAAGCCTGTGGGAGTCTGGCTGGGCTGAATGACATGAGAGCGAGATGGAGGGAGAAGAACAGACGAGTTCGGGTTTTTCTGCACCACACCACCTGTTAAACACAAGAGCCAGGCCTGATTCAATTTGGTTTTGACCCTATTCCTTCTCATTTCATTTTGTCAGGTCAATTTGAGATATCCTCATGAAGAATTTCATTTGAATGGATGGCTTGAGACAAATAAACAACTAAAATGTCATAACTAGTTTAGATCTTGTAGGTTATTTAATACCATTCTCAACAAAATGGCTACAAGACTCAAGAACATGGGTGAAGCAATTTTTTGTTCCAATACCTGTGTTTTTTTTTTTGTTTTTGTTTTTTTGTTGTTGTTGTTGTTATTGCACTGATCAGAGCTTCAGAGACTATTCAGTGGTCAAAATGAAATAAGATGCGATGCCATTAATGATGAAGCGAGCATGTAAAGGACAGGAGTTACCTGACGTGATTTTCAGATGAACAAAAGAAAAGCGTCTGCCACATGTGTTTCAAACCTTTTCACAATTCCGGTCCTGTTTTCTCTCTGTCAGCTCGGAGCAAATTCTAAATGACCACATTAGCTGCATTAATACCCTATTCTCATGGGTACACGAATATAAACAGCTCCAAATGTCCCATTGGCTTTACGCTTGATTACGGCTATTCAAGGGCTGTAATTGGAGCGTATAAGGAGAACAAGGTCAGATCTCAGAGAAAGGTGTGTTGGCATGCTGCTTTTGATTGAGTAGCCTTTATTAAAAAAAAAAATACCAGCAGCGTGTACATGCTTTCTACAAAGTCCCGAGGCTTTGGCCTGTCAACGCAGCGCAGATCTGGCAGGGAGCACCAGCTCTTTTTCTAACCTAAGGGATGATGGAGAGCCAAGCATGCTGAAACATTGCTCACAATCAGTTTGACCCTGAAGCCTGTTTCTTTCACAAGGATTTTCAGAGAAATGTCTTGCCGTAACATACAACAAGCCACACAGAATTGCCTCGTGTCCTTGTGAAACATCTAACAACAGGCATCTATCATCTACATGTGTGCAGAGAGCTTTCACTTTCATTCCCTCCGTTCAGAAAGGGGTTATAAGCATTTAATACTGAAATATGTCTCCCATGTTCTATAGGAAATACAGCTGCTACACATAACTACTTGAGACTGAGATTCTAAATTATTCTCCAAAATTCAATTTCAATATCATTAATAGGAAAAAAAAACCCCAATTACTAGGAGCTTCACGATTGTCCTTCAGTTTTTCCATTCAAAAACATTTTCAAGTTTCACATCAAGTCATGGAAAATAAAAAAGCAAATCCATCTGTGACAACCACCGTAATACTAGAACATATAAATCTTACAGACTTACAATATTTTCTTATACCATAGTGCTGATTGGTCAGAAGGTATTGAGTAATTAAGTGCATAAGTCATAAGCATAAGTTAAGAAACATAAGTTCTGGTAGGAAATACCATGTGGAAAGAACTTTTCTTGTCTTGATTTGTGCCTAAAGAAGAAAGAATTTTAGGTCATTAGCCTTAACAACAATATAGCATCTTTTAGGATACAGACAACTGACATCTGATTGCAGTGAAGATGTAACTTGGCTAGAAGGCTATTATTCATGCATCTAGCAAATACAAAGCAATACAAATAATTCTTAGCATTAGGACTGAACCCCTGGTATGAACTTTTGTTTACTGTATCACACACTTGCATTATTTGTAACAAAACATTGTACCCCAATGACACCGATTTACAAAAGAGGGTCCTAAACACAGACAACTTCTTTCCTTGTTGCCGTGGCAGGACCTTTATCTTTATCAGTACCTTTAATAAGTATCTTTCATCTGGAAATGTGGATAGAGTATACCTTTAAAACAATTTAAGATACATAATTGGACCATAATTTTCTAAAGAGAAAAAATTAAAAGGTACACCATATTCACATTTCTAAGAAATAAAGGTACAGAAAGGTGTATGCCTGGTGATACCACCTCAGAGAATTTATGCTTTAGCATTCTAAATGGAAACAAGGAAAGTTATCTAAACCTGAACCCAACCCCAAAGTAGTTTTCTAAAAACCAAATATGCTGATGTTTACATTTTTACTACATTATCAAAAGTGCAGAGAATATCCAGGTTCCATTAGAAGCAACATGCTTTATCTTGCAAATAAAACTGCATTGCTTTTTTTTGTAAAGACATCTTCTCGCATCTTCCTCACTTCAAATGCATGCTATTGTACTCTAATTTTCCCCATCGAAACAGAACTAGGGCACGTTGAAGGAAAAATTAGTGCACAAAGACAATTTTATACATCAAGCTTTCCTTCAAGCTCAATCTCACTCTATTGCTATTTCTCCGTCAACTCTCTCAGCTTAGAGTCTGCCATGCTTATCAAGCTTTTGCAGCCGAGTGGTGGAGGAGCCAGAGGCGGGCAGAAGAACGAAATCCTAATCTTCATTCGCTCCATCTGCCTCCGTTCATCTTCTCAAAGCTGGAAAGAACAGTCTGCCGAATGCAGGTGAAACAGCCGGTTGCTACAGCGATGGCTCATTAAACTGCTCAACTCTCGAAATCCATCCACGATGCATTTTGTTTACTCCATTATACTTTAATTAATTCATCCTAAGGATTTGAAGTTGTTTTAATTATCAGCTTGTCTGTTTGCTTTGAGCTGAAATTAATGAAAGAAGATTCGATTAGGCTTTTCTACGTTTCGTTTTCATAAACGCCAGTATGTGGTTTTAGCATGGAGACAGAACCTGAAGTTATTGCCAAAGAGAATGGTCCATTAGCCATCTGATCCAAAGTAAAAGCAATAAAAAGGTATATTTGTGTGGCCATCTGGAAAACCCATTGGCTGTCAGTGTAGCTGAAATCTAACAGCCAAAAAACAGACAAAAAATAAACAAACACATTTTGGCAAAAATGTATTTCTCTGCCTAATATACTTTGACGCACGTACTGTAGGCAACTATTAATATTGCACCAGAAATTTGTGGGAATTTTTTATTTTTATTTCTTTATTTTTTTTAAATCTTGCCTTGGCAATATTCCTGCAAAGATATTGTGTAAGGTGCCAGTTTAACAAACATGCTGTTAAAAACAGTCTGTCTAAAGATGTCTAAAACCTTGCTATGTATTGGCTCATACAGTCACTGTCACGATTTGATCAAGTTGTTGGAGAGTTAGGTGCCACAGCGAAATTGAAATGAACCTAATTAACTTGCTTTGCAATCAGATACCATCTATCTAAAGTAAAATCTTTAAATGTGATGTCCCTTTTGTGGGTGACTTGAAAACTTGACTTGTGGTGCAAAAAAAAGAAGAAACGTGCAAAAGAGAAACATATTTCAGTTCAGGAAACCTGTACTACACAACAATATCTACTAGAAAACGTCACAATTTTATTTCATATGAAGGGTTTTCCCATTTGCCAAAGAGCATCACCCAGCAGAAGAGCCTCATATCATTTCACCCAATCAAAACCTAACTCAAAATAATCAGGACTCTGATTTATGCATTAATACATGGCAATCAGATAGAGGCCCACAAATATGCGAACAACTGACCTACTGCTTTCTTTTACTTGTCATTCTTTATTATTTGTCCGGTAATTACCTTAGCTTTAACCTCACGGAGTCTGGGACGTGCCTGATAAAAATCGCTTTCACTCTTTGAGCTGATAAATTCCAAATCGAGTTCTCAAACAGACTAATGACCATTTCTCATTAAGAAACAAATACTGCAGACAAAAGCACTAATCCTGGATAAAGAGGCCTGAGCTCTTTATTCAAGAGTCTTGGATGAATTAATTGATTGTGGCTGGAAAGAGCTGTGACTTGCCTTTAGTGAGCTATAAAAATAAATGCTGTGGAGCATACCTACAAAAAGAGCTACACTGATAAATGTCACCCTGTGATTCTAGTGATAATTTGAGTCTTTTATACTAAGACATCCTGCACATGCACCTTTTCTATAAATTAGTGACAGCAAACATAACTTATCCATACTAATTAGCAGAAATATTCTAATGCATATCTATATGGCTTTATGGAGCTTGCCTAGGGTTAAGTATACTTTGCCTGAATTGATTGTATGATTTAGTAATCAGCTATCGGTCTCTATAATCACAGCAATAAAAACTGAAACTGCTCAATGTATTGTGAGAGACATGAGACTTTCAAAAATAAACTAATAAACTCATCTCAGTTTATATACAATCAAAAATCCATTAAGACTCAATAAACTTCATTGTCACAGTTTACAAATTCACCAGATAAAAGAGGATGTCATGACAACATAGGCAATTCCTAGTCTCGCAATAATCACAGCTCACAACTAGTTGATACCCAGACAGCACCAATGGCACCAGAGGTGTACATCAGAACTGACATCCCAAGGGACCCAACAAAAGAAGTCACGGATAGGGAAGCTTGTAGAGTAAAGAACAGCCAGGTTCATTAGCATGATTGCACACTTGATGTGACACTTTACTCTTGTGGTGGTGCATAATGCATTTACTACATTCAGACATTCATCTTCAGTAACTGTTTTATCCTGATCAGGGTCATTGTGGTTTGAATTAATAGTTTGGTTTATTTTGGAACCAACAAAGGGGACAGAAACAATGACTGCGGAAGGGGGCAAAATTGGTCTAGAGAATTTGTAGGAGCGGGTGATATTGGCCAAAAGTGTATGTAGGAGTAAGGAGATGGTTGAAAGTCTGTAGAAGTTCTATGTCTGGTTGTTAGTACACCAGTGGTTTCTTTCTTTTTCAGGACATTCCAAATTGTATTGGCTATGCCCAATGCTTGTGTAATGGCTCTGATCATTTTCCCTATTTTCTCAGCTACAAAATGCTTTTCTCCCATAGACAGCTTTCAGGTCTTCATGTTGCTTTATCCATTTAAACAACAAATGCAGTCTTCATAGTCAAAATCCAGGGCTCAAACCAAGAGTAGATATCCAAAGCTATTAATTGTTTAAACAATCAATCTAACTGCGCACACCTGGGCAACAAGAAACACCCATCAGTCACATGCTCCAGTATTTTTGAACACTTGAAAAACGGGTGGGTTCAAACAAAACGTGCCATGTTCTAAGTTGTTTAACACATCTAGATGTAAATATCAGGAAATGAAAACTGAAATTCTGATCTATCTAATTCTGATCTCGTATTCAGTTATGTCAGAGCCATATCTCTCTGCAGTTCGTGCCTGGTTTCCCCCCTGAAGCTAAGCCAGGTTGAGCCTGGCCAGTACCTGGATAGGAGACCTCCTGGAGAAAACTAAGGTTGCTGCTGGAAGTGGTATTAGTGAGGTCAGCGGGGGCGGGGCGCTCACCATGTGGTCTATGTGGGGCCTAATGCCCCAGTATAGTGACAAGGACACTACACTGTAAAAACAGCACTGTCTTTTGGATGAGACGTTAAAACGAGGTCCTGACGCTCTGTGGTCATTAAAAATCCCAGGACACTTATGGTAAAAGAGTAGCGGTATACCCAGGTGTCCTGGTGAAATTCCCCCATTGGCCCCCTAATAATCCCCATCCCTTAACTGGCTATATCACTCTCTCCTCTCCACTAATATCTGGTGTATGGTGGGCGTTCTGGCGCACTATGGCTGCCATCACATCATCCAGGTGGATGCTACACACAAGTGGTGGTTGAAGAGATTCCCCACCCCCCCATACTATGTAAAGCGCTTTGAGTGTCTAGAAAAGCACTATATAAATGTAACTGTATTTATATTTTGATCTCAAACCCAAATGTCAGTCTATAGCAAAAACAAAAATATTGACCTTGGCATTCCAATACTTTCGGGACTGTACATGTACCTATATCAGCTGAAAAAAAATGTCACCATTGTACTGTTATGAAAATAAAAGAATATAGAGTAATAGCATAAAGCACATATGGAAAGACCAAACCGAAAGCACATAGCTTACCGATGTTGCCGAGTCGGATATGCAGCCTGCCTTTGACAATGGTATAGACACTCATGGCAGGGATGGCCCTCTGCCCACCTGCATGCTCTCTTGCCAGACTGGCATCCTGCAGATACTCAGTGCTAATGACCTCCAGCTCATGAATCACCTGTACAGCGGCTCGACCCTGACGCAACAGATGCTGCACACACACAGAACACACAGAACAAGTCAGCATATTTTCAGATTTTTCTTCCCCTCACTGGTTTAACTAATGCATTCAACTACTTTTTAATTTAATTTTTATCTTTTATAATTTACTCCTTCACTGATTCTATCTAATGCATGCACACAAATGTTTGTTTTGCATCTTTTTTTTTAAACGACATTTTACAGCTTATCGGACACTTCACTAGTTTTTATATTACCTTTGTGTTTTGCGTTTGTAATATTTTATGTAGCACTAAAATTTAATAAAGATGATTATTACTGATAAAGGCACAACTCACAACCAGGGACTATATTCATTAAGCATCTCAGGGAAGTATGGCTGAATAGCAGACCAGCCATCTGGAAAAAAAACTCCCAGTGGGCAGAGAGGTCTGTACGCTGGCCATGCATGGCCACAGAGCGAGAGAGAGAGAGAGAGAGAGAGAGAGAGAGAGAGAGAGAGAGAGAGAGAGAGAATGAGTGACAGAAAACACTGTCTGGCTTCTTATCCACAGCCTAATTAAGACAGTCTAGACCTGTGAAGCACTGGAATAATCAATAAGTGTGGATAGTGTGACTGTATAGAATTAAGCACACTTCAGCATTGTACCTTTACAGTATACTGACAGATGCTAAATGAAGTGTCATTTGAAGGCATTAACATAATTATGGTTGGGAGTTGGTTCATTACTTGTTAAATGCAAAAGACAATTTTGCTGATTTACAGTGCTTTTACAATTGCAGTGTTTAGTCAGTTTGAATCCAATCCAATCCAATCCAATCCAATCCTGGTGCCCCCCACCCCCAAGGAAATGCTATCGGTGTTCGATTCGGGTGAGAAAGCGATTTGACCATAAATTGACCTGACTGTGAGAATGTATTTTTTGTAGATGTGAGCTGCAAACCTGAGCTGTGATGCGCAAACTGAGCCAAAGGACAGAGCTGTACAGTAGTATTGCAGAAACCCGATGTCCTCTGGATATTTGGATTGACAAACAATAAGAGGAAAAAAAAGCTGGAAGTGATTTACAAAATGTACTGTAGCTACACTATACGGCCAAAAGTTTGTGAAGACCTGACAATCACATCCATATGTGAGCCCTCTCCAAATATTTGCCACAAAGTTGGATGCTAAGAATTGTCTAAAATGTCGTTATATGCTGTAACATTAACATTTTCCTTCAGCGGCAACTAAGAGGCCCAAACCCGTTCCATCATGACAATGCCCCAGCGCACAAAGTGAGGTCCATGAAGACATATGGACAAGAGAAAGGGCAGATTCTATACAGTGTGGCATATTGTGCATATTAGACTTGCTCTGAATAAAATAAAATCACCCAAAAGCTCTCCTCATACAAGAGGGAGAAGAAGGTTTTTAAAATTCTCTAATTTTCCCTCGCTGCCAGATTTTTTTCTCCTTGTGGGCAAATACGCAGTAAAGTGTCTTGTGATTTCTCACAGGGTTACTAAATTATCCTTTCAGCCAAGTAAAGCTCACCTGAAGATACCGTAAAGTCAAATGCTAATTGAGCAGATTATCATGCTAATTCTTGCCCAATTGTACCAATAACTCAAACGATCGCGCAGCAGGGATGGGCAAATTGGTAGCCTAGGGAGAACATGTAAAGACATTAACCAGAGCAAGAGAAGCCCTGTGAGGCAGCAATGCTACCTGCTGCACTACCATGCCACGCTGAGACATTACCAGGAGAGTATAAAGACTGAAGGTGCATAAAGTCACATCCTCCCAGGTCTTTATTAATGCACATAATTACCTCATCATACTTTTGCATTAAATTACTTTAGTCACCTTTTAGTCTAGTTAATTGGACTTCTGGGTAGGAACAGCATTGGACTGGGTTGCACATTGAAGCTTTGAGTTGCCCAGTGAGCTAGTCAATGATTTCCCCACCCCTGGGATTTTAAGTGCTTAATCATGCTTAATCAACATACACTTCAGAATTCGCCCACTTTATGTTCTCATATCCTGATTTTCACTGCTGGACATTTCTTAATTCAGGTGCTTCCTGACATGCCTTCAGACTACATTTCTGGGCAAAAAAAGAAACTAAAATGGGCCAATCCAAAAATGGCAAAAATATTAAGCTTTTAATGGTCTTAACAACAAATCATTGGTCAGGAAATTAGCAAGAATTAAGCAAATAGATAAAGTAACCTAGTTTGGAATAGCTTTTCCCTTTGATTTTGTGAAGTGTTTAAGCTTTGTGGGTAAACCTGCGGAGAGCTTTTTATTTTATTTTATTTTTACTTTATTTGAATTTCACACACCCAGACATGTGTTAGTTTAAATTTTACATCAAACATTTTAACCATTATCATGATTTTACCGTTTCATACAGAAAGAGTATAGAAGTGAATTTCCCTGTTTCTAGCTTTTCCCCCAAACAGTTCACTGCAGTCAAAGTAAATGTCGGCACAGGTCTCAGGAGTGCATTTGTTTAATTCTTGCCAATTTGTTGTTAAGACCACTTGGCCTATTTTTGTTGCCCAGGAGTGTAGATCACTGAACATTTGACAATAATGTCCGAAGAAATGTTTGATAGAATTGGATCCAGGTTCTACATGCACTGCTTTTTTGCAATTGAGAAGATCCTCTTGCACACACTGTTCAGTTCTGGGTACTAAATGAGAACATGTAGAGCTTGGTTGGCGTGCTTACAATGTTTATATTCACATTACATGTAATTTTAAGTAATTAAAACAATCAGAATTTTTTTTTCCCCTAAAGAATCAGAATATGTTTTTTGAAGGATTCTTCCAACAGTCTTTGTGGCTAACCTAGCTGTTGACTAGACACTTGACACACACCAGACAAACAAACCAAGACAAGTGCAATTGCAACAAGCATGTAGTCCACAGCTGGGTGACAAATGCCACAATCTGATGACAAGAGGCTAAAGGCTTATCAGAAGTCTGATCTGCCCCTGTGTGTTTCCTGAAAAGGTCACCATTTCTGTTCGGTGCTGTCATTTTGATGACGTTGATACAGAGGTCCCTGCATGTGTTTTACTTTTGTTGTGGTATTCAGCATCTGCTGTTTAACATGTGCCTACTGAACAGGATGCCAGCACTGGGCACGCAGCCAAGCAGAGTAGTCATGGACTAAAAGTCTGGGAGTGTTACCTAAGAGAGCTGTTTAAATCCATTATCCAGAGCACTCAAATCCATATCTCATTAATTCTGCAGCAGTTTGCTGTCCCTGCTCACCTCGACAAAGGTCAGGTATAAAACATTCATAGCATTGAGGGACTGGGAAGAAGGGGGTGTTCTGGACAGTTTAACACCCAGTTGCAGTCAGATCAGGATGGGAATGGATGGTAGTCTCTCTTAGACACTAGGTTAGCCTAGTGTTAGACTCAGCTTTTGGTGATGTGCCATGAGACACAATTGGAGACAACAAGTCTTGGGTAAATTTTGGTGACTGGAGTGGCATCTAAAACCATGCTCACATTACATGGCAAAAAAATACTGATACACCAGTGATTTAACTTTGTAAAAGAACACATTTAACACCACATGTATAACAGTCTAATAACTGTTTACTATTAGACTTAAGGACGTTCCCTTCAGCGCTAAGCTCTGTGGAGTCGCTCTGTGAACTGTATGGGGCTATTAGCGAACTGCAGAACACAAACCCAAATGGACTGTTCATCATCGCCAGAGATTTCAACTATGTGGATCTCAAATCAGTGCTCCCTAAATTCCAGGGGCGAACACACTGGATCTTTCTTGTCTACACAAACATCCCTGCCCCCACCTAGGCTACTCAGACCACATCTCTGTTATGCTAATCCCAGCATACAGACCACTCGTCAGATGCTCCAAAATGGTTTTGAAGCAGGTGAAAACCTGGCCAGCAAGAGCCATCTCTGCTCTTCAGGACTGTTTTGAGCACACTGACTGGCACATGTTCAGGGAGGCTGCAACCAACAGCAACTCCACCATCTTGGAGGAATACACGGCATCAGTGACCAGCTACATCAGCAAGCGCATTGATGACATCACTGTCTCCAAGACCATCACCACACGCTCCCACCAGAAGCCGTGGATGACTGCAGAGGTGCGTGCACTGCTGAGGACCAAAGACTCTGCCTTCAGGGCAGGTGACAAGGCAGTCCTAAGAAAAGCAAGGGCCAAACGGTCTTGGGCCATCAGAGAAGCAAAGTGCATGCACGCCCAGAAAATCCACAGTCACTTCACTGATAGCGGCGACAAACAGTGCACGTGGAATGGCATTCAGGCCATCAGCAACTACAGGACAACATCACCCACCTGTGACAGTGATACCTTCCTTCCAGATGCGCCGAACAACTTCTGCGCTCGGTTTTAGGCGCAAAATGATGTGACTGCAAGGAAGACTACCCATCCTCCCAACGACCAGGTGTTGTGTCTAACCACAGCTGATGTGAGGAAAACTCTATGTAGAGTCAACCCACAGAAAGCTGCTGGACCAGACAACATTCCTGGCAGAGTGCTCAGAGGATGTGCAGACCAGCTGGCAGATGTTCTCACTGACATCTTCAACATCTTCCTGAGCAGCACCGATGTTCCAACGTACTTCAAGGCCACCACCATTTTCCCCATGCCGAAGAAGTCTTCAGTATCCTGCCTCAATGACTACCGTCCCGTTGCACTCACACCCAGCATCATGAAGTGCTTCGAGAGGCTAACATGAGGCACATCAAGACCCTGCAGTTCGCATATTGTCCCAACCACTCACCAGATGGTGCCATCGCTACCACCCTACATCTGGCTCTCACCCACCTGGACAAAAAGGACACCTATGTTCAAATGCTGTTCATAGACTTCAGTTCAGCGTTCAACACAATCATTCCTCAGCACCTGATTGGAAAGCTGAACCTGCTGGCACCTCCCTCTGCAACTGGATTATGGACTTGCTGACTGGGAGACCTCAGTCAATCCGGATTGGGAACAGCATCTCCAGCACCACCACACTGAGCATGGGGACCCCCAAGGGCTGTGTGCTCAGTCCACTGCTGTTCACTCTGCTGACTCATGACTGTGCAGCAATGCACAGCTCCAATCACATCATCAAGTTCACTGATGACAGGACTGTGGTGGGTCTCATCTGCAAGAACGACGAGTCTGCATACAGAGAGGAGGTGTTGCTGGTTTCAGGAGAGCACAGAGCAACCACTCTCCGCTGAACATCGACGGCTCCTCCATGGAGATTGTCAAGAGCACCAAATTCCTTGGTGTTCACCTGGTAGAGAACCTCACCTGGTCCCTCAGCACTGGCTCCATAAGTAAGAAAGCCCAGAGGCCTCTCTACTTTCTGCAAAGGCATATGATATAAGCTAATCTGCTGAATACTATGTCATACTATGTTATGCTTATATTCACCACATTTTTTATTATATTGTTATTCTTTTTGCACTACCTGTTATATCTGACACTTTCACACTAGAACTGTGTACTTCACAGCACTACACTGTCACTTACTGTCCCTATTGTCCTGTTTTATTAGTTACTGTTTAGTAGTCTTGTGTTATTGCACACATTTGCATGTGCCCTTTATGTAGATTGTGTAGGTCTTATTTAGTTATGTGTCGTCTCATGTGGTTAGTGTGTTGTTTTATGTAGCACCATGGTCCTGGAGGACGTTGTTTGTTTCACTGTGTACTGTACCAGCTGTATATGGTTGAAATGACAATAAAAGCCACTTGACGTGTTGTACTATAAAAACAGTATTATATTAGAACAAACATATTAATATAAGCCTGTGTTTGTTATGTGGCATTAATCAACACCTTTTGATGAATCAGATTTAAGAATTCAGCAATGTTGTGGTATAATTATCTGTTTAACTGTCAGAAGAGTAACTGAGGTGACATTGTGTAGGTATTATAGAAATATTATATATAGAAATCCGTTTTTGTAGTTTTGTTACACCTGGTTAAGGCTTCATCAGAGGTGTTTCAGAGAGCCTGTAACATCCATGGTTTTTCAAAAAGTTCGAGGAAGTTGTCAGTACAAGTTTGTCTCATGCAGCCATATTTTATGCTAAAATAAATTTGAAACATATCACTGTTACTCTAGCCCTTAGGTCTACTCATTTGTTCAGCTCCATGCTTGATTGTAACTCACTTGTATGTCACTTTGAATAAAAGCACCTGCCAAATGAATAAATGTAAATGATGTCGGAAAAGGAGCGCTGAGTCATGCACCCTCAGAGGAAATGACAGGCCAGCTGTCGCTCACTAATGTGAACATGGTTAAAGCTGTATTAGTGTAATTCGAAACAGTGATTTAGTGTGTCTCAGGTGTGTAAATGGTGAACCTTCAGCTGAACGGCGGCAGATCCGATGAGCAGTAACGAGTCGCTGTCCCACACGTCTATGTGCAGGGTGTGCAGTGCCAGGTAGCGGAGAAACCATATACGCTCACCAGGCTTTAGGAAGGCAGGATCGACACAGTACTGCAACTGCAGCCCAGGAGGACCTGAAACACACACACACACGAAACAGCTAGATGAGAGGATATAGTGAAGAAATTAATATACATATATACAGTATCCCAGAAGATCAATACACTGATCAGTCATAACATTAAAATCACTGATAGGTGACGTGAATGACATTTATTATCTCACTACAGTGGCACCTGTCAAGAGGTGGGATATATTAGGCGGTAAGTGAACAGTTAGTTCTGGAAGTAGATGTGTTGGAAGCAGGGAAAATGGGCAAGTGTAAGGATCTGAGCAATTTAACAAGTCAAATGTGATGGCTACACAACTGGGACTGAGCATCTCCAAAATGGCAGGTCTTGTGGGGTGTTCCCAGTATGCAGTGATTAGTACCTACTAAAAGTGGTCCAAGGAAGGACGACCGGTGACAGGGTCATGGCGCCCAAGGCTCACTGACGCGAATCAGGAGAGAAGGCTAGCCCATCTGGTCCGATCACACAGAAGAGCTACTGTAGTACAAATTGCTGAAAAAGTTATTTCTGGCTATGATAGAAAGGTGTCAGAACACACAGTGCATCACAGCTTGCTGCGTAAGGTCATATGTATCTGCATGTCCCACACTAACCCCTGTCCACTGCCGAAAGCACTTACTATGGGTACACGAGTATCAGAACTGGACCATGGAGCAATGGAAGAAAGTTCTGCTGGAAAACCTTGGGTTCTGGCATTCAAGTGGATGTTACTTTGACATGTACCACCTACCTAAACATTGTTGCATACAAAGTACGCACCTTAACGGCAAAGGTAATCCTAATGGCAGTGACCTTTTTCAGCAGGATAATGCGCCCTACCACACTGCAAAAAGTGTTCAAGAATGCTTTGAGGAACATGACAAAGAGTTTAAGGTGTATTACTTGGCCTCCAAATTCCCCAAATTTCAATTCAATCAAGCATCTTGGTGCCAGTTACCACAGCACACCTTCAGAGGTCTTCTGAAGTCCATGATTCAATGGGTTAGAGCTATTTTGGTGGCACAAGTGGGAGCTACAGAATATAAGGCAGGTAGTTTTAAAGTTATAGCTGATCGTTGTATATTCTTAGAAAAATGAATGCAACTATTCTGCATGCATTATATTGTTATGTTAAATCCCTACAGCTTGCTTATGAATGTATAATGATATAGCGGACAGAGTTTAAGATTAGGGGTGTCATGGTAACTGCAACACTGTAAATGCATCGGTTATAAGGATTTATTCATTAACGCTTCCATAGTTATTTTTGTCTCTAATAACCATATCTGACTGTTCAAACAATAGCAAATATAGCATTCATTAAAAGACAATAAGCTACAATAACTGAAGAATAACACTGACTCCAAAGTCTGTCAGCTGAAACTGCAGCAATTAAAAGGGTTTTTTTTTTTTCTTCTTTTTCCCCCTGGATATTGTGGTACAGCACAGTGCGGTTATTCATTTTAATCCAGAACTATCTGTTCCTTGGTTGAATTTCTTTGTCATTTTCAAATGCATAACATCACCCATGACATTGGAAAGAGTTCTCCTAAAGTTGCACTGCAAGTGAAAATCTTAATCCTATATTCAGAGATTTACTTAATTTTCTTGTTCTATTGGCAGATAACTTTCTTCATATCAAGCATTTATTTTTAGAATGAAGAAAAAAAAATCACATGTTAAAAGAATAGGACAATTTCAAGCTTCAACTACAGTCAATATATTTATATATATTGATAACATACCACAGTTCAGTGGTGGAGTGGTGAATAAATTTTGAACAAAAAGCCATGTCTTATTTAACATGAAAATATGCATAGACACGGTCACCTGCCTATTTAAAAATAAGACACACAGTGGTGTATTGTAATGGTGTCTACTGGGGCTGCATATCAATTGGTGTTTTTCTGGGAATGTAGAGCACAACACACAGTCTACATCACCATTATAATATACTTTATGGGCCATATTCAATGACTAACATTCAAATGTTACATTAATATTTAACCTGGGAAAGTTCTTGACTTTGGGGCCAAAAAATATGAGGATAGAAAATACGGATTGTAGTAGCAGACTGAATTTTTCTTTGTTGTAACCCGCAAACATAATATCTAACAGGGGTATAGTATATCACCAATATTTTGCTTAATGAATAGTCTAATTGAACACGTGTATCACAGCAAATTTGGTTTAATTTAAGAATATGGCTTCCACCCTCAGTATTTGGCAGCTTATAAAATAGTACTTGATAGCACATTCTGGTTTTTTTCATTTTTTAATTTTTTTGCTTTTGCATGATGAACTAGAAGTACAGTGACAGAAAGTGTGAAGCTTATGCAGAGATGAAAAATGCTGCATCTGCTATTGAGAGTTAAGCTCAACTTAAGATCATGGTCAGAATTGCTTGTAACTGAGACGTGCCTTTGTTTTTGTCAAACTCTGTCCTGTGTTTGTGACACCCGCGCAACCGTCCAAGTAGTGCTTAAGTCTGTAGTTAAATCAGAGGACTGATTATCGATGTGCACAATTTCAGTATTAAATCCTCATTACATATGCATAACTCAACTCTGAATACTGTCCTGTAAACTTTTTAACAAAGTACACAAGAAGCTTGGGATTTCGCGTAACTTAACGTTTGGATTTTATGTAAATCACTGATGAGAAATATAAAAGCACGGTAAATATAATTAACAAGAAAACAGTATTATGGGTAGATCTCAAATACTCTAGTAAAAAAAAAAAAAAGAGTATTATTAAATTGTGTTATTGCTTCGTAAAATTCACTTGATAAAAAGACATCAAACAAACAGACAGAAACTTTGGGTTAATATTACTACACTATTATTCATGATCTCTGTTTTAGTAGAAACATTTATTCCGTTAAAGTGATTATCAGGACAATTTTTGTGACGATTGCCTTTGAATAGTCAGTACAGAGAAATTATAATGATTCAGAATACAGAAGAAATAAAACCTAGTCTTTCACCTCTACAATAAAATTTGGCCCATATGAACTTGGAAAAAAAAAATAATACTGAAACATTACACTACTGTGCAACGTTTGCAGACTATTCAGAATTCACAGAAGATCCATAGTGTAACCATCCAAAGGGCATTTACTGCAAACCACCATATATACATGCACTCTGGTTTCTACCATGGCTGGTTTGACTGTGTGTTTGAGATGCAGCTGTCAACACCTGAAATCAACACCTGTGTGCTGCACTTCATGCAAGTCATACTCGCATCTAAAAATGATTCAGAAGCACATTGTGTGTTCATTTTGGTGGAATGAGGAAAAATACAAAATGAAATCATGATTGTTTTCCTCATCTGTAGAGTTAAATTGTTAAGTGTGATACAGTCTTGCATTTCAGGTGGATGTCACACAGCAATAGGAGTGCTAACGACATGAATTTGTCCCCAACAATCTTTTCAGAATAAAAATGTTGCCATGAAATATATTTATGATATTGAAAAGCGATCAAAACAAGGTTAATAATAGGGGGCAGATACACCTTATAATATAAATCCTGACCTACTTTTCATACAATACAATAGTATTGATATTGCAGTGATTCAATTTGTCATTATAAATGAAATGTATTAAAATGTAATAGTCTATCTTTTCATGAAGCCTGTATTGGGATATGTCTCATATCATGGCTTTAGTGCATTGTCTCATGCGTGATGTCTATATAACCTGGTGTCAGTCAGGCACACTTAAACATGACTCACACATGACATCTGACCCATAACAGTAAATTCACTTCTGAGTAAGCACTCAAATGAGGAACAAAGAGGTCTCTGAAAGCTAGAATCAAATCCTCCAGGCCTCACGTGTAACCCGGTCTAACTCGAAAAATGGCCTCCTACACACACACACTCACATCTTTTACATTCCCCTGTCTTGACTAATCTACAGCTGAGTATTTCAACTGGCTGTGTGGGAGGAAGTTATCCTCACTGCTGCTGCCACCAATAACATGCAATCTATAGCAGGAATATGTATTTTTATAGCTTGTATCCAATCCACACAAATAGGGCAAGTGAGAGCATGGGGAACAAATGACACCCCATATGAACTCCAAAATTTTCAATTGCAGTACATTTGTAGTACTTTTTTTCCCCTCACTCTCTCTCGCTCTCCATTTTTCTCTCTCACTGTCCTCCATGTTCTTTCCCTGCTCCTGCTGCCTATCTCAGCTTCTCCATTCCCCCTCACTGTTCGCACCATTAACTCTCTCAGCAGGCAGGCAGAGGGCTGCTGGGATGACAACGCAGAGCTGCACACTGTCTCAGCAAGACACTGAGTCAGAGATGAGGACAGAGCGAGAAGAGGAGAAGTGAAGAAATGGTCAGATGTACTGTACACACGGGATTGTAAATGGACACAGAGGCTGTTGTTTAAGGGCTTCTGGTCAACAAATGTTCACAAGAGCATTTTGATAGTCAGGAAATACACCTTTTGCCAATGATTTGAGTGAGAAGAATGCCAGCGCAAGGTTATGGCTGAAAATGGTGGTTAAGAAGCGGACAATTCAGTAACCCAGGTGCCTCAGGAGGAGCAGATTTTGTGTTTAAAAAAAAAACAAAAACTAAAATTATTCATAGTTGCCCAGTAAGCAAGTAGGTTCAGTAGGCTGCCGATATAACAGTCGACAGCAATGTTCATGTGACACGTGAAGCCAGCCAATGGCATCTTTTCAAATGGCTGCTCATGCTGCGACAAAGGGAAGTGTATAAGCACTATCTGCCCTCTTCCGCATACACAAGCTGACAGATGCCAGTGATTGGCTAGTGCTGCCGTGATCGACAGGGGAGAGAGAGTATGCCACGCCTCCCACCCAGAGATGAACTTTGCTGGCTTGCCATCCAGCCACAGATCGTCGGGACACAAACTACTGTATATCAGCTTTTACTATATGTGCACCGATGACTAAGATGATTTTCAGAATCAGGAACAGGCAAGAACACGCGTTTGGCGCAAAGCCGTCATATTACTATATCACGTATCAAGAGAAACACATTGAGAGACGCTATCCAGAATTGAGTAATATCTCAAAAGTGCAATGCAAGGACAGAATATCAAAATCCCAAAGTCCGATTTTGTTTTACCAATAAAACTTACAAACTTACTGACTTTAATGACTTACTGACTTTAATATCAATGTGCTGCATTAGTAAGTTTTTCAGAAGATCCCCATCCCTGAGAACTCAAATACACCCACTACATACATGCCCATTAACAGCACAGACAATTTATCAAAATGTGGGATCTCAGTAAATCAGGGCCTGTCAGAGTATACACAGAAATACACACATTTTACTTTGAGGAGGCAGATGTGTGGCTGGCATAATAACAGCACTTGAGCTATGATGAAATACAAAGAAACCTTCTTTCTAAAATAAAGCAATACAGATATTATAGGTATTATAGGAATATTATAGGTAGGCGGAATTGATAAATATTGCTTCGGATTCTGAATGAGATCTTGAATACACATCTCGACACTGGGTGCTTGTCTGAAAATGTGAGAAATAATAGCTAGAGGATAAAACAGCATTTATATTTCTGAAAAAGAAAAGTCTGTCTGAAACACGCCTACAACAAACCAGCCATGCATACTAATGTGTTTTCTAACTGATGCCAAAAATGTCCTTGTGAAAGCAGCCTAACCACACACGCGCACACACACAGTGTATATGTTTCCTGCCTACCACTGCCCATTCATTATTGCAAAAGGCTGAAGTACCAAATACATGTGTGGCAGGTGGGCAAACACACATCATGGCTCCTAATGACTAAAAAAAGGGGGGGGAAAAAAAGGTACAGTTTTATTGCAGCCTCGTTGAGTTGTGGGTCACAGTTAGTGCTAATAAATGGCGGACACAAGAAGAGAGGCTAATGAGTGCTCCTGGCAGGAGAACAAGCCCACCGTGCCAGCTTGGGTGTCTCACTAACAACAAGAGCATCACTGAGTCATTCTGCTTTAGTTCTTTTAACACTATTCAGCAGGTCCTGTGTGTTTGAGAAGCTATCTTTAAAAATAAAAGCACAGACACATTGGCCGCTTCTCTTTACCTTAAAAAAAAATAAAATAATAATAAAAATAAATAAATAAATAAATAAATAAAAGAGTATTTCTACTGAAATATTGCTTGCGTGGGAAACCCTTGAAGTGAACTAGTGTGGGTTTCAGGTGGTTTGAGAGACCTGTGATGATATTAAGCACCAGGCAGTTGTTTTCTGATACCCAGTAACTGCCAACAGGACTGCAAAGAACTACAGTGACCATACACTCATCACCTAATGCTTCATATTCTATTCCATTAAATGAATATATAAATACACTCACTGTTCACTTTAATAGGAACACCTGTACCTCTGCTAATTTTTGCAGTTATCAAATCGGCCAATCACATGCTGTTTTTTATTTAATTAACCTTTATATTTTAGTTTTGAATTAACCAGCTGCAAAGGCTGGACTTACTAAGCAAATCAAAATCAAAATCTCAGCTAAGTCCATTTTAATTCCTGGTTGTAACACAAATTGTTCATAAATTCAACGGGGGTGAATACTTATGCAAGGCACGATATATTGATTATATATAACGACAGCTCCACCAGCACCATATGTGTTCATTTTGCTGCACAGTGCACCAGTTACCTGCCAGCTGCTCAAATCCCCATCCAATTTTGCAAAACCTGATATGTTCAGAAAGCATGCCATCTTTGTCAGAGACATAACTTCAGTTTGCTCTGTTGTTAATGTTCTCCAACATTTTTATTGTTCTAGCACAAGCCTTGAAGATTTTATATAAAACCCCAAAACAGAGTTTTTTTTTTTGTTGTTGAAGCTAAGAGCCCATAATTATCCAGTGAAGAATGTAAATTAGTATAGATTATGTTCTGGAATAAATATAACTTCTGCTATAAAATCATAACAGATTGTATGGGTAAATACACATCCTTTGCTAAGTACTGAGCAGAAAATAAGGGTTAAATAATGCCAAGCGGATGTAGCATGATGAGGTTGATCTCACCTGATCCAATGCTGCCATCCCTGTTAGTAACAGACAGAATGCAGGGGTAATCAGGCCTCGAACTGGCCTCAGATGCCACAAGCTTGAGGCGCTGTGTGGTGACAGGAGGGAAGCGGTACAGCTGAAAAGTAAAATGTACCATGCTCGGCCATTCCATATCCACACCTGCCTGATGGACCCTGGGAAACAAAGAATTCAAAGAATTCTGGGTAAGCAAATATGCCATTTAGTGCTGAATGCAAAAACAACTGAAGCCATACAAAATGATTACTTATCGTTCCACAGCTACCCAGTGGACACCTGATCATCAAACCTATATGGGAGCCTTCCCAAAACTGTTACCACAATGTTGTAAGAACATCATTGTCTAGAATGTCTTTGTATGCTGTAGATTTACAATTTCCCTTCACTGGAACTAAGAGGCCCAAACCTGTTCCAGCATGACCATGCCCCTATGCACAAAGCGAGCTCCATGAAGACATGGTGTGTTAAGATTGGTGTAGAAGAACTCGAGTGGCCTGCACAGAGCCCTGACCTCAACCCCAATGAACACCTTTGAGATGACCTGGAATGCTGACTGTGCTAAAGCCCTCCTCACCAGACATCAGTGCCCAACCTCACTAATGCTCTTGTGGCTGAATTAGCACTAATCCCCACAGCCATGCTCCAAAATCTAGTGTAAACCCTTCCCAGAAGAGTGAAGGGGGACTAAATCTGGAATGAGGTGTTCAACAAGCACATACAGTAGAGGTATGATAGTCAGGTGTCCACATACTTTTGGCCATACTATCTAGTGTACTTTATCTACTTGAAGATTTTTCTAATGTGAAAAAAGGTGTGGAGAATCAATATCTTGGGTGCCTGGGATAATCCTTCATACTTACTCAGCGGACAAGTAGGTTCAACAACCAGAAACAGAAATGAACCCATACTTCCTATTGACTTTGCAAAATAAACGTTTTCAAGCTACGCACCTCAATGATGCCACTATAGCACACTTTTCCGAATCAGAATTGCCTGCTGCACTACACACATCTACCAAAGCAGCAGAAGTATTTTTACTAAGCTGACTAATAAAGTGCAGCACAAAGCCATCATATAACTCCCCGGCTAGCACAGACTTAAATATATATAGAAAAAATAAAGATTCTAGCTAGACTGTAATAATAATTTTACTTTTGATATAAGGACTAAATATTCACCAAAGGTTCAACGTGGGTTTTTTTTTTTTTTTTTTTTTTTTTTTTGCGGCCGTAACACTATTTCCTTAGTCTACACTTAACTAGCTAACTAAATCTGTACTTACCTAGCTAACTGGCTGTAATTTAAATAACAAGTTTATATCACAGAAAGTTTCACCTATATTTTTATACTTGTTTTAATATGCTACTGTTTCGATAGTAACACCTCATTCCCAGAGACTTGTATGGCTAATGTTCCACATAATTCAAGGCTAATAACAAACAGATAAAAAAAAAAAGAAGAAGAAAAAACACCAGTTGTTCTGTAAGGAGACATTTAACAATATTTAACATTTTTGGACATGTCTCCAAACTATGGACACGGCCAGTAGGTTTTCCCCCACTGGAGTCTCCACTGGTTCTCTCTGTAACGCTTTTCTGTCTTACCAACCTTAAGGCTGGTTGAGGGAGCAACTGTTTATAATAAGTGATCACTATTGCATTATTGCAGTGTAACAATAAGAGGTTAAAAAGCACAACGTGACATTCATTAATAAATTAAAAATGGTACTTGTTAGCAAATCACTGTGGTACATGTGGAGTAAAACAATTTGGGGTGTGCTGTTATAGGAAAATAATCTACTTTGCGATGGTAACAGTAGCTCCACTTGGCATCAGGCCACAGCACACCACCCGGTCCTTGATTCATTTTCTATAGCATTTATATGCCTTGAAGTGTTTTATTCCACACTTCTTGGAAAACAAACAAAACAAAAAAAGAATATGAAACTGGAATGGTAAATGAAAGGCACAGAAGCTAAAAGTATTAATAGTCAATGGCTTCAACAGAAGCTGTGATGATTTATGTAACTGTAAGTGCAGAGGCTTTCATCACAAATAAAAATTCCATCCTTTATGGAGGTCACTAAAATTCCCACATTCCAGTGTGACATTATATTTATGATCTCATAATTCTGTCAGAATGAGTGAGTAAATTATAACGGAAGTTTAAACCGTGCGGTGCCTCAGCAATTCCTGGACACAAGATGGATTGTTTTCTTGCAAATGCACTGCTCCTTGGCCTTTAGCTGTCCCGGGAAAGAAAAATCAATATAAATACAGTTAGGTGTGATTTGTTGAAGTGTGCTTTTCCCTCCTGGATCTGTTACCCAAAACATGACTCAACATAATGAAAATTAATTATGTCCATTATGATCCAGCAGCACTTTATACAGTATAACTAATGTTCACTCAGCCTTGCGTTCTTTTCATCGCCGTATGGCCTTGCAGCCCTGAACCTTCCACCTTCCAAGACCAAATAAATATATAAATAAAAGAAGTGGGGGGAAAAAAAATAATTAATCAATGACTGCAGTGACATTTCTGAGCTGAGAGGGCTAAAGAGCATCTCTCTATTAGACAGGATAAATTAGAACAAAGAGGCAGATTAAGGAAGGATGATTGCTTTCTTTGCCTTCTGTGGGAAGATTAGCAATCTATCACTTACCATTAGATAAAGCCAAAATTGAACGAGCACACACACACACACACACACACACACACACACACACACACACACACACACACACATTTATGTGTACACACAAACGGTTTCAGAACACAGAAATTTACATATTATTCACTCCGAATGCGAGTTGACCTCTGAGCCAATCAACCAGATTGGATTCATCCATTATAACAAAATCCTTTACAACAAGCTCCTCTTATTCTTAATTATATCACAGTGACGTCGGATTCTCGAATCTGGTGTTGATTAATTTTCTATATCAGCAGATCTGACAGAAGTTCCAGCTGCAAGACAAGTCACAGGTTTATATTAACATGCTCATTATAATACATGATATAACAGCATGGTTGAATTCTTGAAACTGATTGGTCAGATTGGTTTTGTATAACCACACAGCTCAGACACTAGCTCTGGCTGTAGCATAACAGGTTAATATTTAATGAGCTCGCGCTAATGGTTATAGTTTCTATTGCAACATGGACTTGTATGGCAGAAGCTCCACAAAATATAAGACTTGTACATATATATAAAAATAAAACAAAACACACAAAAAAAAAACAAAAAAAAAAAAAAAACAGATGCGTGTAATTCTTTACTTCTCATTTCTATAGTACTATAGTATAGTTCTATAGTACTTTGCTTGTATCTTTCTCATTTGTAAGTCGCTTTGGATAAAAGCGTCTGCTAAGTGAATAAATGTAAATGTATAGTATAATAATTCATAGTGACTTGTATGGTGGACCCTCCACGTAATCTATGCATTTGTGTGAAAAAAAAAAAAAGTGCATGAAGGCCTGAGGGTATAGGAAAGCTTATTGAAATAAACCAACAATAAAAATCACTTTCAAATATAATTAGGTAATGAGAGTGTACGTGTGAAGGCGCAGGTGTCATTTTTCCCCTCACAGAATGCATGCTGCAGTACGAAAAACACTGGATTTATGTTTTAGCTTGTATAACGTCCGTTCTAGGAAATATATCCAGGAAATATAGCCACATATGATCCTGATTTATTACTCTGTGTGTGTGTGTGTGCGCGTGTGTATATATATATATATATATATATATATATATATATATATATATATATATATATATATATATATATATATATATGATCTAACCATCAAACCATTGACAATTTGTGTTGTCTATTACAGATGGCTAACAAAAGAATGAAAAAGAAGAGAAATTGTGAAAAACTCTACCCCAGGCTTATCTGTTTTCACAATGCACAGAGAAGAGCAATAAAACCAAATATTACCCTTCTTTCCTTTCACATACTGCTGAAAAAAAGGCTAAAAAGACATGATAACATAAGAGTAAAATGGGCATAAGCTCATACATCACTTTCTCATTTCTCTGATATCAGGGAAGTACTGTGCATTTGTGATATTTTAGCAGTTTTAGTAAAAAACAGAACAAACCAAAAAGTCGGTGCTGTGGGTAACAGAAACACAAACTCTGCTCATGTCCCTTTTACTGTACAAGCTGACAGGATGATGTGTTTGTTAGTAAGAGAAAGACAATCAACGGCTAAAAACAGCCTGACATGCCAGATAAGTGCTGAGAGCTTCAGATTTACACAGTGAGTGTTAGGGAATGGAAAAAGCTTGTTACACTCTCTGAAATTTGAAGCTGTGAATATTTTATTTCTCTACCAGACTCACTTGAGACTAGTCCTATTTTGGAGCATTACTTTACAAGTAAAACTTCAGCATGCCCTAGCTATAGTCTCAGCCTAAGTAATGTAATAACAATGTAATAAATAAGTAATAACACCACAATACATTATCATTGACGCATAGAATGGCAGAATATCTTTTGAAACACCAGTTCTGGCCTAAAAGTGATTCTGGTTGGCAAATGAACTGGCATCAGACTAGAGGACATAGAATTACAAAAAAAAAAGAAAAAAAGAAAAAAAAAGAAGCTGTTTTAGAGCTCTGTGTATGAGTCACCTGGTGCTATAGACACACACACACATATACACACACATATACACACACACACACACATTATATATGTGTGTGTGTGTGTGTAGGTATATATATATATATATATATATATATATATATATATATATATATATATATATATATATACACACACACACACACACACACACACACACACACACACACGTGGACAGACACAGTGGGGTCTGAGAATGCAACTCTTGAACTCGTCCAAATTTTCTCTAGAATTTGTCCGGCCCCTGTAAATAAGCTGCGTGTGAAAAATCCCTCTGGAGTAGCAGGTTAGCATTAAAAACATGGGTCAGTTGTGTAGTTGTGCAGCTGTACAGCTTCGTCCATGTTGTTACTGCATTCAGGGATGCTTTAAGGATAAAAATAGCTTAAGCTTCAAGATAAAAACAAACAAACACACACAAAAAAAAACATAGATTCACATTCATCGATTGTGAAACTGTGCACAAATATTGCCTGTACTGCACTGTCCTGCTCTCTGCTGTAAACACTAATATCAGTAATCAGGGATGTACAGTGCAGCAATATTCCCTTGTGTAGCGAAATTCATCCTATACTAATGCAAAAAAGATCAGCCGTGTGAAAGAACATTCTGTGTGTGTGTGTGTGTGTGTGTGTGTGTGTGTGTGATAGTACATATTTTCCTTCAAATATATATTTTTAAATCATTTCTTTAAACTAGTCTTACTATTCTGCACAAGGATAGTCACACATAACACGACAAAGACTAAGATGTTAATTTAACATTGCTGGTGATAACACAAGAATAAGTTTTTTACGAATGCTGGTGGTGCTGTTGCACTCAGTTTGACAAATATCAAAAAAAAAAAAAAAAAACATAAAATCTTACATAACCACAAATAGGATGATTTGGATACCAAAAATGAAATCTTATGTTGATTTTTTTTTTAATCCTTGAAAGACCCATTGAGCTGCCCCTGCTGAGACCGAAATTAGTGTTAAATCAATCGTGGATGTCAAATGGCCTTTTATTCAGCTTTGTTTTCTCTGGTTTAAACAGTTGGAAAGGCTCACTCGATGTAGCATTCACTAGTTAAAAGCTACTTTAATTGAATGGGATTAGCTACCTACATTAGTTACTTTAGAGGGAGCAGGGTTGCAGTGGAGAAGCATGAGTTTTGTTTCACTTCATAAAGTCAGACTCAGAATCAGATTTATTGGCCAAGTATCCCTCAGCGTATGAGGAATTTGCTTTCGGTTTATAGTCATTTAAAAGTGCTTCTTAACAGCTAAACATAAAGTATGTTTATTTTTTTCATTGTGTAAGGATCCCCCACTGTCAATAACCAATAGTGACTGATTGTCAAGAACAACATACTGGGTAAGAGCTGTTATATTAAATTTTCTTTTCTGATGTTATGTCTTTGCCATGAATTGCACCGTGAATCATGAGCAAATGTCTCAGTGCTCGCAGAATTGAAGTGCTCTCATGTGCAACGTGTTCTGCTTCGCTGCTCCATGCTCATGTAATTCACGGCAACCCCCCACACATTTTGCTCACACTTGCTGATACTGCTCTGCACTCTCAGGTCAGCCATCATTGCAATCTGAATGGAAGATTCTCTTAAAAAGCCTTAAAGATGTTTTAATAGCTTACTTGCATTGTACAAAGATGCTGTAGTTCCTCCACTAGATATTATTTTTCAGTGCAGTCTGATTTTCTTGGCCTGCTATCATTAGTTGTGAAATACACCCAGATCGCTGCCCTTTCATCTCGTCTATTCATGAGTGTGACGCGTACACTAGTATCATGTGGTATTGGATGTTGGTATTGGAGCATTCTGAGTAATTGGCCATGGTATCTGACCAATACCTAATATCAGTTTTGAGATCAATGCATCTCTTTTGTAATGAAAAAAGCAAGGGTTTGCAATAATATTAGAATCATGTCCTAAATAATAAGCCCAAGGGGATTTTTTCCTGGTTGGCATTTTGGTTGTGGCTTCAGCAGGCAGGTGAGTGAGGAATCTGTATCTGTATGTCAAAAGGGACAACTTAATCAAAGTGTCACACGCTTCCTAGGAAGAGATAGAAACTCTGTTTCTGTCTTTTTTCACAAATAAAATGGCAGCTCATACCAATGATGTGAAGTAAGACATTGACAAAGAATTATTATTGCTTTCTATTTCCAATATTTTACTTTGCGACTTATAATATTACCAATGTCACCTGCTGAAAACGTTCACATTATTAGTATACTTCTGAAACCTTTTAAAATATAATTTTCACAAGACCATGTAGATTTCATGTAGTTTAAATACACGAATACATAAATACCTGGTAAAAGCCAGGAACTGAAGGAGGAGTCTATTGACTTGCAGTGGATCTGCCTCTTCTCTGTGGGGGTCAAAGTTCACAGGCTCATCTGGGTCGAGAAGTTCGGCTACTTGGTTGAGGTCATCACGGATTTCAGGGAAGCGGGAGGAGAAGAGATGAGCGAGTAATCCTCGAGAACTCGTCCTGCTGGACCTGAAGGGGGGAGGAGAGCAACTGTGACCACTTTTATGCATGTCTTATACACACAAGGCTGGATTTTTGTTTTCATTGGCTTTCATATATGAATGGAGTTGTAGGAAAAGGTATTAGATCCAATGTGTGCCATATGGTGAATGTAACTGTACATACAGTATAGTCTCCTTCAAAAGTATTGGAGCAGAAAGGCCAATTATTTTGTTTTCGCTACTGTATATAGTGACAAAGACATTTGGTTTTGAAATCAAAAGATGAATGTCTCCAGTGTATAGCAAGAACAAAAGAATTGGTCTCGCTGTTCAAATACTTTCAGAGGGGACTGTTGTGTTAATACTCTGGTAATTGTGGTGATGTTCTAATCAGATTGCAAACTCAAATTCCCTGTGCATCCCAGCCATTTTTTTTTTTTATACATAATTCATATAGATCAATAAGCATCCATAAGTCTCCCTTGATATGGTGAAACACCACCACACCGAGAATTAAATACGCATGCACTCAAACTCGCAGGCCAGTTGCTAAAATATTTTTACAGTTCATTCTACATTCCCACACTGCAATCCAAGCACAAGTCCACATGCTAACAGCTCCTCAGAAACTCCAGCACAGCACTTAAGTGAGCATGAAGAAGCCCAAGAGAGGCCCATGAGAGTAAAGAAAACAGCCCGGGGCTAGAACATCTTTCTGCTTCTAATACGTCTCCATTCAAACAATGATCAGACTCCTCCTGCATGTCAGAGCTTTGATTTCCACGAGTCAGATGTATGTGTCAGATATGCATGGAAAACTCCTATGCAGGAAAGCTAAGTGGTTCAGAAAAGAAAAGAAAAGAAAAGAAAAGAAAAGAAAAAAAAACAGAGCAGGCTTGGATTCTGAATTACCCCCATCTGTCTCACTGCACTTAATTTCGAAGTAAAACTGTATCCCACTCAGTACGCAAGATGACTGGATATGAATAGTCATCATTCTAAAATAATAATGTGTTTTGTCAAGCAAAGTGATTGATAGCCAATGCCATCACACCACCTACAAGCCTGCTATGCCACTGGCCGTTACACCATGCTGTGGAGCTAGAGCTATATGATGCATCATAAACAAGCAAGCACAATATACTGCAAAGACCCAAAGGACCAGAACAGTATAAACTTACACCATCAATAGCAGCGATGAAGCATTCAGAGCTGAAACAGAGCCCTGAGAACAGTAATAATGTGGACTACTAATGAAACAAAAAAACAATGGTACGCATTATAGAACAAACTGCAACTGAATACTATCTTCCTCCACAAATTTGACCTATGCTCTGAAGCTTTGAAAGGTATCAGTCAATCTCAGGTATCAGTCAAACTCAGGAAGACCTTCTAGTCTGTTTACAGGTGCAGTTTACAATGCTTAAAAGGGTTTATAGTAGACGGTTGCTGCTATGGCCTTGGGACTGCAATTACCACATGCAGTTTTGCACTCAGGTCTCCTTTCATGAATAGTGGACTAGTTCAACAAAGACTTCATGTAAAAACCATAATGAACTTTCTTTTACTTTCACACTATCTGGTGTTACCCAGATGAGGATGGGTTCCCTTCTGAGTCTGGTTCCTCTCAAGGTTTCTTCCTCATATCATCTTAGGGAGTTTTTCCTTGCCACAGTCACCACCGGCTTGCTCAATAGGGATAAAGTCACACTTAAAATCTGTATCCTGTGTTTATATGTTTCTGTAAAGTACTATACAAATAAAGTTGAATTGAATTGAATTTATAGACCTAAAATAATGCTACAATTTCAAAGATAACTTAAAAACAGGTGACAAGGAGGAGGGAGAAGTTTGAGTTTCGTTTATTATTAAACATGATATTTATGTTCGGCCAGTTCCCGCCTCGTCCTTGCCCATCGTTTAAAGTTTGTTACAGTCGCAAAATTGGCATGGAGTGGATTTGATTAGTTTCCTCATTCCAGGCTTTCTTGACACTTTTTCTGGCCCAGAAACTGGCTCCACCCCCAGCAACAAATCAAAACCATGAGCTCGAATTATGGCGTGTGTGGGCTGACCTTTCTAAAATTCCCCAACCACAGCTTTAATTCTTCCCTTCAATTAGTTCCCTTTTAGTGTTTGATGTAGAAAAATGGAAGAAAAACCATACAACCATGGTTTCATCTTTTCCTGTTACATACAACATCTCGGTAAATATGTACAGAGACATTACAAAGAAAAAAAAAATAAAGCTTTGAAGGAGGAGATCATTGGTGACTCTGGTGAGTGTGTATAGCTAGTACAGTTAGTCTAGTTTGCTATCCAACAAATCTACGAGTCTAGCACGTAACGTGTAAAATGAACAACCAATTTTCTCTGATTGGTGCATAATTTATTTCGTTTTAGAAACGATATGTAGCTAGTACTGTTTTTCATTAGAACTAGAAAACAACAAAAGACATGGTCAACAGTGCACGCCCAGAAATGACAACTTTAGCAGCTGCTACATGCCCACAAGAGATAAACAGCATGTACTATAACACACCATCCCATGCTAGTGTAAACCTAGGGTAAGTAGTTTCAACACAAGATTTGTCAATGTTTTCATTACTAACTGCAATTCGAACAGCACCAAATCATACCAGCAGAAGTAGAATACAACAAAGCGTGTAGAGGTCCTTTTCAGAAACATGACTGAAGTGATAAGGTGAAGTGGGCTGGGCCACACACACAAAAAAGTTTTTTTGAGTTTTACTTTGTTTATTTGTTAATTGTTATTTGTTTCCAGTCACAAATATTGAACAGCCACTTATACTTGTGTGACGAGGAGGAGGGAGGGGCCAGGCTGTGAGGACGCACGCCTGGCACTGAGTTGTATAATCAGTGGGAGAGAGCGACAAAGGAGCGGCTGGAAGCACGATACGGAGAGAGAGAGTCAAAGAGAGAGAAAGACGCATGTGTGCTTTATGTTTGAGTTCTGTTTGTGTGTTTCTGTTGTGTTTTATGTTCTGTTTATGATTAAATATTACGTTTAGGTTCAGCCGGTTCCTGCCTCCACCTCGCCATCTTTGAAGTGTTACAGTGGTGCCAAAACCTGGGAAGGAGGAGGTATGCGCTGTCAGAGAGCCCTTGCCACTGTGGGAGGACCGCGGCACCGAGGAGACAGTAGTGCTGAAGCGGTTCCGCGATCCTCCCACAGTGGCGAGGGCTCTCTGTTAGCGTGTCACCCCTCCTTCCTGGGTTTCATGTGCATCACTATCTCTCTGCCTCTGGTGCTTCCAGCTGCTCCTTTATCATTCTCTCCTATCGAGTACCAGGCGTGCGTCCTCACCGCCTGGTCCCTCCCTCCTTCTTGTTTTAACAGCCAATTGAGGCCAATAGAGGCCAATAGAGGCCGATTTCGAATAGCAAATGTTGCTTTGGCTCAGTATGAAACGAGTAGTCAGTGAGGCAAAGCAAAGATTCAATTTATACCTAAAGACTTCCCTCCAGAATTTAAAAAAAAAAAATAGTGGGAAGACATCTGTTTTGTAGTAAAATGCATGACTGTGCATAGGTTCTGCTGTTATCTTTGTAGTTTGTGCAGCCATATCCAGGCATGAAGCAAGTGTTTACTAAAGGAGTGGTATGTTTGTAAAAATTACAAACATAGTGAATATATTAAAATATAATAATAACAGTAGCAATAGCATTGTTACATACGTCACATTGTTACATACTTCACATTAGTCAAGCAGTTGTGCAGCATTACACGTTGCCATACGAGCTTAAATTTAAGCAATTATGGTTTGGTCTGTCATTATGTAGAATTTCAGTATTTACTATATAGGATCTCAGACGATATTCTTCTGAAACTCTGTTAGAATTGCATTTAGAAACGATTCTTTCGTGCTCAGTTAAAATCGAATCCACACAAGCAAATAACTGCGTTTTTTTTCCTAAAAAAAAACCCAAAAACATGATCCACAGAGCCAGAGAAAGAGTAAAACGCCGCCTTTGGCTGAAGTGATAGTGTGCAATAAGCTCTATATGAGATTTATGACAGTGAATTTTTTTATAGAAGCGAGCTTCGTTTGCCAGTGGAGTCGCTGAATACAGATGAATGTGCCGTGCTTGCATACAGCAGCAGTGTGAATAGCATGCATAGCCTCCAGCAGTAATCTAAGTATCGCTACAGCATGAAACACCCCCACACACACACGCACACACACACACACATGCACACACACACTATGACTTTCAGCTCAATAGCAGTGCATTAGTGTAAGAGCTCGAGTGAGTTCGTGTCAACAGTATAATAAGCATGCAGTGATCAATAGCATCATTTCCTGGACTCGCTGTATATAATTATTGGTTTGAAGCCATTATACCAACTCTTCCATCAGTGGTTTTTAATTTGCTATATACAAAGCAGGAAATAATACAACATGTAGATCACTACAATTTTCTGCAAAGTTAAGCATTAATAACTCAGACTACTTATTAGCGTCATATTTCCCCACGCCTTGCTTTCAACACAGTGCTTCTATAGAAAGTAATGTATTTCTAGTAATATGTGACCTTTAAGGAACTGCATGAAAAGCTACAGAAAAGAACACAATGTTAGATTTGCATGCTTGCTCAGATGCAGTGACGTTTAGATTTTATATATAAGCCAGTGATGAAGTAGACGTGCAGGAATATCCTCAGGAAGACAAACTATATTCAACTTCTTTCACAATAAAATAAAATAAAATTAAATAAATCCTATTGGATTTATAAAACTCAGCACACTTCTCTGTAAGACGCAGGGTACTGTCCTGAGTAATGTGAGCTATGTTAAGAGCTCATATGTTGTGAACAACAGAGGTATTTGAGTCTATATAGAGCAAAAATGTTTTACACAAACATACATCCATATATACAGTTGGAAGTGTCGAATACTGTATAAGTAGACAATGCAGAAAAAATGTAAATAATGTGTGTTACATATCCCACTTCACACAGAAGTTCTCTAGGCCAGGGGTTCCCAAAATTTTCCAGGGCAAGGCCCCCCAAATGGCATTAACATTTGACCGAGGCCCCCCTTTTGCAAGATGTCTTTAAAACAGATTAAAAATACAGACTTCTGAATATATCCCCCTTTTTTTTTTAATTAATAATTACATCTTAACATTACATTACATTAGGAATTGATTGTGTGTGTGTGTGGTTGTCTGAGTGAGAGAATTCTTTTTTCACACCAAATTGTTGAGGCCCCCCGGGCGCCCCTGGCAGCCCCCAATGGGGCTGCGGCCCCCACTTTGAAAACCACTGCTCTAGGCAATGAACACTGTGGCCGTGTCCGAAATCGCTTTTTACTAAATCACAAATTACTATCCTACTACACAGTAAGCAAACAGCAGTAAGCCAGAGGGGTAGTACATCCGAATTCTCAGTCGGCGAGAAACATTAGGTGAGAAATACCCGGATGGCGTACTGCTTCTGGCGAGATTTTGCAGTGTGCAATCGATGGACACTACGCGAGTCAAAAATCCCATAATGCAACAGGATTGGTGCAGACAAGCCATCATGCCTTAATGCTAACAGCAACAAATTTACCTCAGCCTGTTAACCCCACCCACATTAAATTGCTAATTCAGTTAACTTTCCTAATGTGCATTTTGCCGTTTGTGGTTGCTTTAATCTGGTGGTCCCTTTAAGATTTTTGTGTTTATGATGACGTCGAAGGTCACATGACAATGCCAACATGGCGGATCTAGTATGTCCGGGATTGTATTCATACTACACACACATACTGATTAGTACGTACTGTTTCAACGGCCGTGCAGTAGGAACTGCATCGAATGCAGTACGTACTGTTACAGTATGCGATTTCGGACGCAGCCTTTGTGTTTGCTTTGGGTTTTGTTTTAGTCCTGTCTCCGCCCCTATCCTTTCATTGCTTTGTAGCCTGATTGTGTTCAACTGTTCTGTGCCTAATGTTAACTAGTTTGTGCATTTGCACTCTGTGCAACATCCTCCAAGCCTTGATTTCCAAGTTTTCTAGTTCTGGTTATGACCTTCGCCTATTTTTCTAGCTTTTTATTGTACACAGATCAGCCATAACATTAAACCCACCTGCCTAATATTGTGTAAGTCTCCCTTGTGCTGCCAAAACAGCTCTGACCCGTCGAAGGCATGGACTCCACGAGACCTCTGTGCTGTGTTATCTGGCACCAAGACGTTAGCAGCAGATCCTTTGAGTCCTGTAAGTTGTTAGGTGGGGCCTCTAAGGATCAGACTGGTTTGTCCAGCACATTTGTCAACACCTTGAACTCTTTGTCAAGATCCTTAAACCATTCTTGAAAAATTTCTGCAGTATGGCAGGGCACATTATCCATGAAGGGGTGTATTTGGTCTGCAACAATGTTTAGGTAGGTGGTACATGTCAAAGTAACAACCACAATAAAGCCTGGATCCAAGGATTCCCAGCATAACATTGCCCAGAGCATTGCCCAGAGCATCATACTTCCTCCACTGGCTTGCCTTCTTCCCATATTGCATCTTGGTGCTATCTCTTACCCAGCTAAGTGATGCACACACATCTGGCTGTCCACATGATGCTGAACTTTTTCAGCAATTTGTTGTACAGTAGCTCTTGTGTGGAATCGCACTAAACACGCAAGCCTTTGCTCCCCATGCACATCAATGAGCCTTTGGTGCCCAGGACCCTGTCACCGGTTGTCCTTCCTTGGACCACTTTTAGTAGGTACTAACCGCTGCATACTGGAAACAACCCCACGAGACCTGCCATTTTGGAGATGCACTGACCCAGTTGTTTAGCCATCACAATTTGGCTCTTACAGTTGAGCAGATCCTTACGTTTGCCCATTTTTCCTGCTTCCAACACATAAACTTTAACAACTGACTGTTCACTTGCTGCCTGATATATCCCAGTCTTTGACAGGTGCTACTGTAACGAGATAATCAATGATATTCACTTCACCTGTCTGTGGTTTTAACGTTATGGCTGATCGGTGTATATTGTCCAAGTTTAACTTTGTCTGCATGTGTTTTGACGCCCACTATGGACTTGGATTATGATTCTTGGATTTTACCCAAAAAAATCAAATACATTTACAGAGTTGCGTCCAGTCTCTCACCACAAGTAACAAGTAACACACTTTATTTCGTATTTTTCAATATATTCAGTATTTTTCATTCTGGTTCTTAACAATGAAATGCAATTATCTATGTGTAGTCATTTCTCAGTAAAATATGTGCCTTGGGATTTTAAAATCACTTTTCAAATGAATGTTATTGCTGTGCAGCTTTCTGAGGCTTTTTGGAATCACTGACAGTGCCGTACCTCATTCAGAACAAATCAAAATGACTTGTTTTCCTACAAATAATATGAAATATATTAAGCTGCACAACACTGGCATGGTATTAGAATAATTCTCTGTATGGAACTATAGTAAAATGGATTTTGCATTATTAAATGCATTGATTCGAAAGTTTCGAAGTATAAACAGAGAGAAAGACAGAGTAAACATCAGCAGTAGTGTGTGTGTGTGTGTGTGTGTGTGTGTGTGTGTGTGTGAGTGAGAGAGATACGAACCCTGTTGTGTGTGTTCCCAGCATGATGACAGGAGCATGGACAGGGGTGAAGGTCAGTTCATGTAGATCATACTCTTCCTCTGGGGCATCCCCCATTCCCTTTCTCTCCATCGCGCTGACTTCTAGGTGTGCTATGCCTACAGCAGGATGTACCTGACACACACACATACACACAACACACACACACGCAGTTCATAACATGTACGTTAAAACCACATCAGATTGTGCAGAGTAAATAATAATTTTAATGTAAGAAGGTATTCTTGAAAATTGCAGAGCAACACACATTTTGTTTCAGATATGTAAAAACAGTGATTATTATAAAGGTCGGCATCGTTTCCAGCAGGGAGTTCAGAAGTACAAAGGTCAGCGGAAAAATGTTCTAGAAGTACAGAAGTAAACAGAAGAGCTCCTATACCTTGAGAGTAGAGGTCTGAAACCATCTGCTCTACCTCTACCAACAACAGCAGCAGCATCCTATACGAGTGTATGTCAGTAATTTATTTATAAAGCACAAGCGTCAATGGGCAGAAGGTCTTTTTCTGTTGTTGCACCTATGCTATGGAACTCATTCACACTGGCACTACCTCTAGCTTAGAATTCAAAACTCAGCTCAAAACCCATTTGTTCACCCAATATGTGGTTAGCACGTTTGCCTCACACCGCCAGGGTCGGGGTTCGATTCCCGTGGCTCTGTGTGTGCAGAGTTTGCATGTTCTCCCCGTGCTGTGGGAGTTTCCTCCCACAGCATCCCCCAGTCCAAAGACATGCATGGTAGGCTGATTGGCGTGTCTAAAGTGTCCGTAGTGTATGAATGGGTGTGTGAGTGTGTATGTGTTTGTGCCCTGCGATGGACTGGCACCCTGTCCAGGGTGTACCCCGCCTTGTGCCCGATGCTCCCTGGGATAGGCTCCAGGTTCCCCCGCAACCCTGAAAAGGAGTAAGCGGTTGAAGATGGATGGATGGATGTTTACACTTTCTGTGCTGTCTACAGGACACTAAGTGTCTGTCCCTTGTTCTGGTTTTGACTATTGTATGATTTATTATAACTATGCAACTGTATTGTTTCTTGTTCTGGACTGGGAAAATGTCCATTGTCCATAAGACCCATATGTTCTACTGTTGTACTGTACAGTTATTGTCTTAAAATGTGAAGCGTACTTGAGCTCTGGAAAGGCGCTATACAAATAAAGCATATTATTATTATTATTAACCAGAAGTGTGTTTGTGTACGAACTTCTCCAAAACCCCAAAGTGCGTGCATCTAAGAGTGGGTAGAAGTTTGTGATTTACATGGAACTACAGACATTTCCTATTGCTTTCACTGCACTGCATAATTCATTGTAACTGAATAATAAACCAGGTGTTTAAGGGGTTAAAACCCTGCAACTTCATCACACAGGTACAAACATGGACTCACATGCTGTGATTAGCATTTATACGTTTGTTAACACCATATCTATGTCTGTCCTGCCACCTGACAGGCAAAAATATCAAATCATAATACTTGCAGATGTGAAAATATTTTTACACCGACTACATCACAATATTTCAATATTTAGTTCTGACGAGGTCTGCATGCAAAGTTTTTTGGAAAAACTGGAGTAGTATTTTTTTTTTTTTTTTTTAAGCCTGTAACACATTTCAGTATGCAAATATATTGGGAAATAGTGTCAATGGAAAAAAAAAAATGCTTTAAAAAAAAAAAAAAGAGAGAGAGAAGAAAATGTAATTCAGCTTCCATTCAGCTTCTTTATTGTTTTCCTGCATTTGTTCCAGCATTTGTTTAGACAGCTAAGACAGGCTGTGAACTAAGCTACAATCATTTCCACACAGGAAAAAACTACACAATGTAGGATATTTTCATTTCCATATTTCATTCATTAAATATAAAAACAAAAAAACATTGAGTCAGGGGAGGAAAATACACTCCAAGAGCCCGTTCACACTGGGACGTTTTTCGCAGCACGTTAAATGGTCCGTCATTGCTGTTTTTTTTTGTGCTCACACCCAGCCATTAAACGCGGACGACGCGCTGAATGAAAGTGTAAATTCACTCCCTGACAGTAGGTGGCGCTTACTGAAATGCAGAAACACCCCGGTACACAACGAGGCGCTGCACAACTTTCCGTTTCTGACACCCGCTTATCACTGAGAAGAAGAAGAGAGCCAGTATTCACTTTTTTTGACGTTGGCACACTTTTTGCGAACTGGCTAAAGCACTATGCACTTTTGTGAAATGTGAGGTATTTGGTGATTTGGCCACTGCAACAAATACTTCTTTAAAGCTAAATCCTTAAAGTTCTAATTTGAAACAATATACTCTTTTTAAAGTAATGCTTTGAATTATATCAAAGTTCACATACTTATGGGAAGACCCCTTTTTTTTATAAAATTTTTTTGGGAGGGGGTGGGTATAAGGCAACTATTATTGTGCCCCAAAGAATGTTAATGTTCCTGCTAATTGATGAAATGTTGACTACGAATCGTCTTTTCTGTGGACAGAGTGTTCTTTCTTCATTCATCTTCCTCCAGATATACCGCTGATCCATCATGTCGTGCCGTGTTTCATCACACCACAGAACAGAATCACAAAACTTCTGTGGCTTATTTATATGATTTTGAGCCGACTTTTCTTGTGCTTTAGGGCCAGTAGTGGTGTATCTTGGAGTTCTGGCATGGAAACCTTCTGCGTTTAGTACACTCCTTACTGTGCTCACTGAAACCTCAGTGCCTGTTGCCACCAAGTCTCGCTGCAGGTCTTTTGCAGTCACTCTGGGTTTTTTCACAACCCGCCTTCTCAGAAATCTGGTTGCAGCCGTCGATAGTGTCCTTTTTCTGCCCTGTCCACGTATTTCATATTTTTTCTGCCCCGTCCAGGTATTTCACATTTTTTCTACCCCGTCCAGGTATTTCATATTTTTTCTGCCCGTAGCCAATTCAGGTATTACATGTGTTCCAGCTCAAGCACACCTGGTGAAGCCCTTGATTGGTTGCATCAGGTGTGCTTGAGGCAACACCTGTTCTGCATATTTGTGCTGTTGTGAGGGATTCTATTCAGGGGGTTGAATCATTTTGCGGGATAATCCATGGCTAGGTGTGCATTAGATGATTTTAATGTACTCCGCTTCGTGTCAGGAGGTTCTTTGAGTCCACTCTGTGCATTAAAATAGCGTAATGCACACCTAGCCGTGGAGTATCCCTTGTTGAATGGTTGTCTTAAGAATCCAAATCGTATCATACATTAGCAGATACAGCGGTATCAAAGATTCATCAAATATCAAATTGTTGCCTTAAGAATCAAAATCATATTGTACCATGTGAAGCCTGATCTTTCTACCCCTATCATATACATCCTACATTATCATGCCAGAAAGTAGAACAGCTAAAGCCCGGCCTCAAATTTCGGACTTAACATGGCACTGCAAGCATCATAACTGAGAAGCCTTTTCTCCTATACTGTCTTTGATCCAGACAGCTTATGGTAATTGGTCTCAATGACACACAGAGCCAAGCAGACAGCCTGTAAACTCACTTCATGGACCTGCATGAGCAATGCATTGACCGTTATAACAGTGAGCATTTCTCTTTCCTCTAAATGTCCATCACTATTAAAGGTAATTGAGGGAGTTTTGTAATGTTACCTGCTGCAAATTAAGCTCCTTAAATCAATGAGAATAAAATGGTGGATGGAAAGAGATGAAGAGCGAACTGGACACACACACATACACACAAAGAGAGAGCTGGGGGGGGGGGGGGGGGGGGGGGTTCGCTAGAATTGCAGTAGAGTAAGAAAAATAGAAAAATACAGAGAGTGTAAAAGATCACGTAAAGGACTATCACATGACTTGGCAGAATCTAAAAAAAAGGTCAGCTACAGGGTTAAAGATCTTTGGAGTGTATAGCACTCAATGTGTGGCAGCAGCTTGGTAAAGTAAGTTAAAGTCACAGGTCAAACAGAGTAGAAACTTCATATGTATAATGCTCGGAAACATACACTGAGTCTTTTGAAGGTTGAAGCTTGGTTGTTATTTATGAAGCCATTTATGAAGCCACTCTAAACTTTTTTTTTTACATCGTTGCATATTACATCCTAATTGTAGGTAACTATAATAACTAAAATCAGCTTCTGAGACAGGTAAACATTCACATTTACCGTCAACTATAGATGTTAGATCCATTGATTCCACCATATTTTCTTACTGACACGCCCCCCAACTCGGAAACTCAGAGCGCAAAGAAAATCCCGGGTTTCCAGCTCGTAATTATGACTTTATGGTGGCATTCATGTGCGTTCAACTGGTAAATACGATCTTTCCAACATGACTTGAATGAAGCATGTAGTAACACAGGGATGTGAATGGCAGATGATCCACATAAATGGATTTAAAAGAAAATGCTGTTCCTTTACATTTTCTGCATGGGAAAACGGTGGCTCAGTGGTTAAAGGGTTACTGATCAGAAGGTCAGGAGTTCAAACCCCAGCAATGCCAAGCTACCACTGTTGGGCCCTTGGCCAAGGCCCTTAACCTCAATTACTCAGTTGTATAAATGAGATAAATATAAGTCAGTCTGAATAAGGGTGTCTGCCAAAAATGCCATAAATGCAAAATGTAAATGAAAATCTTCAGGATAAGTGTTATGAGCTTGACATGACATGAGGTGACATGACAAGCTGCAGGTTTTATCTGATTAACTTCAAGAGAGTGAAACAAAGAGGATGGCAAGGGAACAAGTGTTTATTTGTAAGAAAGATTAGCAGGAACTAGCTTGTTTCACCATTTCACATGAAATGCAACAACAAAGGAATAAAATGTATGATGAAAAAAAAGTTGCTGTGGTATAAGAGAAATAAAACATTTCAGAATGTGTAGTTACTGGTTAATAATCAACCTCAGGGTTATAACAATAGCTCTGTGTCACTTCAAGCCACATCACATCCCCCCATCGTTGATTATCGCCCTATAACATTACTCCCTGTTTACTTAATTCCAGTAAATAAAAGTGATATCCATCCATCTTCCCATTTTCTGTCTTGCTTATACTACACAGGGTCGCGGGGGAGCCTGAAGCTTTCCCGAATAACTCGGAGCACAAGGCGAGGGCCAACCTGGATGGGGTGCCAGTCCATCACAGGGCACAATCGCACACACATTCACACACCCATTCACACACTATGGACAATTTGGAAATGCCGATCAGCCTACAATGCATGTCTTTGGACTGGGGGAGGAAACCGGAGGAGCAGGAGGAAACCCCTGAAACACGGGCAGAACATGCAAACTACGAGCAAACAGGGTGGAGGTGGGATTTGAACCCTCAACCCTGGAAGTGCAAGGCAAATGTGTTAATGACTAAGCCACCGTGCCCCCCGTAATAGTGATATAAAGTGAAAAAGTTTTTCAGTTTGAATTGAAATAACATACCCAGCACAACGCCTAGTGTTTAACACCTGCTGTCTTAAACTGAAGACCTATTGTACAGTGGTCATAAATCTAGCTGGACCCAAATGTAATTGCATTACTATCAGAGGTAATACAGCACTGCAGAGCATGAATTAAACACTGCAGGGATGAATTTAGCACTCTAGGTGTTGTTTGAAAACTAGGGACTTTGCTGTGCAGGTTTTAACAATTTCCTGAGTGAAAACATGGTGATAATAAATGCAGGCTTACGCTGCTGGCATTACTTTTGTTTTGTATTTCAGCATCAACTTCAGATTTATGTGTTTTTTTTTGTTTTGTTTTTTTTTTCATTTTATTTAATTTTTTTTACTCAATTTAATCATTGCCAACTCTCAGCTGCAAGCCGAGTTTCACCAATCACACAACCATTATGTTTATGTCTGCAGTTGGCACCATTCCCTCGCAAGGAACCTTGTACATCCAACATCCCCTAATCAATAGGTGCTGCTTCTTATACATTCTATGTATCATCCAAAGAGTTAAAAGCCTCAGTTCCTTTTAATCCTGATAATGAAAGGTTTATGTTTGGGACTTAACTAAAAAGTTTCTCCTCATGACATCTCAGGGAATTTTGCCTTGTCTTCACCACCTTCGGATTGCTCATTAGAGGTCTCATTAGCCCAAGATTTCTGTAAAGCGGCTGTCTGACAGTCCCACGATCTACATTAAACGTGGGTGAAGACAGCCTCCTGTCTCCATAAAAGGCGAGACAGAGAGCGAAGAAAAGAAAGAGCCAACAGAAAATAATAATGAAGACAATCTACTCTGGTATAGATCTGCCTATAGATCTGAGCTCTGTGTGTGAGTGTGTGTGGAACAGAAAGAATATGAGTGAAGCATTGTTCTATGCCAAAATATGTGCTTGCATATACTAATGTGGGTGTGTAAGCACTTTCATCCTTTTAGTACTTGTATGTAGTGCTATGGTGTAACAAATCACCTTTGTTTGTGTGTGAGTGTTAGTGTATACTTTGTACTTTTTATGTACAGTTGCAATCAAAATGATTCAACCCCCACTGCAAATCAGGTTTATTGTCAAAATTTACAGACGTTCAGCTGTTTGCAATGAACAAATCAAACAAAAGCAACTGAAATAGTTGAACACAATGAATGCTTCAAGTGGTTTCTCCAAATTCAACTGAAAATGCAACTTATAATGACTACTCGATTTTCAAAATTATCCAACCCGCTGAATAGAATCACTCACAACAGCACAAATATGCAAAACAGTTCTTGTCACAAGCACACCTGATGCAACATATCAAGGGCTTCATTAGTTGCACCAGGTGTGCTTGAGCTGGAACACATGAAATACCTGAACTGGCTAGGGGTTTGTTGAGTGTACACTACCTGGACGGGGCAGAAAAAGGAAGATATCAACGGCTGCGACCAGATTTCTGAGAAGGCAGGTTATGAAAAACCCTCGAGTGACTACAAAAGACCTGCAGCGAGACTTGGTGGCAACAGACACTGAGGTTTCAGCGAGCACAGTAAGGAGTGTACTAAACGCAGAAGATTTTCATGCCAGAACTCCAAGACGTACACCACTACTGACCCTAAAGCACAAGAAAAGCCAGCTCAAAATCATATAAACTTATGGAACTTTTTGACACAAGTGATCAGCGGTATGTCTGGAGGAAAAAGAATGAAGAAAGAACACTCAGTCAGAAATGTCTACAGTCAAGCATGGTGGTGGCTCGGTGATGCTCTGGGGCTGCTTTGCATCCTCTGGCACTGGAAACCTGCAGTGTGTGGAAGGCAAGATGGATTAATTGAAGTATCAGGAAATCCTAGGAAAATGTCATGCCATCTGTGAGGAAGCTCAAGCTTGGGCATCATTGGACATTCCAACAGGACAATGATCCCAAGCATACCTCAAATTCCACACAGGCTTGGTTGCAGAAGAAGTCCTGGAAGATTCTACAGGGCCATCACAGTCACCTGACTTGAACCCCATAGAAAATCTCTGGTGGGATTTGAAGAAGGCGGTTGCAGCACACAAACCCAAGAATATTACTGAACTGGAGGCCATTGCTCAAGAGGAATGGGCCAAGATTCCTCAGGAACGCTGCCAGAAGCTATGCATCTCGTTTGCAGCAGGTCATAACAGCACAAGGGTGCTCTACTACGTACTAAAGATGCTTGCCATGAAGGGTTTGAATAATTTTGAAACTGGAGAAATCATTATAAGTTTCCTTTTCAGTTGAATTTGGGGAAATCACTTGAAGCATTTGTTGTGTTGATCTATTTCAATTGCTTCTGTTTGATTTGTTCATTGCAAACAGCTGAAAGTCTGTAAATTTTGACAATAAACTAGATTTGCAATGGGGGTTGAATAATTTTGATTGCAACTGTATGTTTTGTGTGTTGGTGCACGAGTGTGTGGGAGGAAATCTTACAACGTGTGACAGCTGGTGGGCCGACGCCATCGGGGAGAGAGCGAGTGGAGCGGGAAGCTGCTGTTGCCATGGCGACCCCGTCGTGTGGCTCAGAGTTGGATAGCGCGAAGCCACAGCCAGCTGAGAGACCGAGAGCTGAGAGAATGACAGAAAGGCAAAATTAACATATGCAACGAACACACGTTTATCACAAGCCACGAGCATATAAAGCTTAGTGAGCAGCTGTAGTTGGCGTTAAGACAATGCCAAAATACAGCCAACACAAAGAAGAAAATATCCTTTTATTTTTATAAACAGGATATTTCCCATGCCTTGGTTTTAGCCTCACTTTCTTTATTTTCCTATCCTCCTCTTCCATACTGTGTCTATTAACAAAAAGATAAGCTTTATAAAACACAACCTCCTCCACACGCCCACATGGCTGTGCACTGATATAGTCATCAGCTTCAGCATCTTAATGGGGTCATTAATATAATGAATAATGCAGATCAAACGGGATCTGTAGAGAAGCCTCCGAGTTTCACGCAGCTCGTTTTGGTAGTCGCGCTTTTCCTCCTCGGAGCCGGAGTGCCGCAGCGGACCGCAGAGACTTCACATCAGCAAAAGTACATTTCAAAACTGCACTTCTTTAGAGAGCAAGTCCAGTAAAGCAAAGGTTACTGAGATGGTCAAATAGATATATATTCAGATCCCTGTGGTACTTTTATCTTTTTTTTCCCTCTTCCTCTCTGTTAAAAATAAATACAAGGAGTAGGTGAATGTGACAGTGTAATAATGAAACTGGCCCAGCTCCATGGGTACGGGCCAGTTTCATTATTGCATGGCAGAAGTGAGCTGGAGCGGAGGCCTGTGTATTAAGCAATGATTCTCTGGAGGTTTAAAATACCACTCTGGTGATTTCAGCTTTTTCTGCTGATATGTGATGTTTTACACAGAATTTCTGCCCTGTGTTTAGTCATGGTGGAGTCTCGGGATCTTAAGCAATGTGCATGTCTATATACAGTATAAGAATGAAAAAACAAAAAAAACAAAAACAAAAAAAACATAGCCATTTGAAAGTTCATATTCATAGTGGAGAATGCAAGATTAATAAAACACAACCAATGCTACAGAGAGCTATACTTGCTAACTAGCTTTTTTTTCCCCTGTAGGTTTTCCTACATCAGGAATTGTTCATGGTGTTCTGATTACTGGTTTCATGGTACCATGGCAAGATGCATATTTTTTTTTTTCCCCCACTCTTTTATATTTTACTCTTATTAATTTACTATAGAGAGAGATAAAAGAGAGACTGGTGAGAGAACAACTGTTTATAACTGTAAGTGATAACAATTCACTTCAATTCAATTCAGATTTGTTTGTATAGCGCTTTTAACAATGGACATTGTCCCAAAGCAGCTTTACGGGAATATACAAATTCATAATATAGATTTTAAAATGTATGAATTTGTCATAACTTGTTAGGAACTAACGTGTTTCATGGTCCATGGCCAATCATTACATTTTAATGTAATTATAAATGGATAACAATAATTCTTAAATGAATAAAATAACAATATAAACTGGTTAGAATTAGGAAAAGAAATAAAAACACTTTGGGATGTGCTGTTATAGGACAATAATTAACGTTAGGGCTGTTGTGATGTCATTTATACCTCAATTGGTTTAATCCATGGACTGTTCATTATAAAATATAACAGTTATATAACACAGAGTGTTAACAACACATCATAGTTCATTTTAAAAGACTATATATTGATGTAATATGGCACACAGTGAACTCTGAAAACTCCACTAGAGATAAATGTTCTGAACAAGATATCATTTACATCCCATCTGAATTCAGTCAATAAAATGCATTTATAGTACAGGTTGTATTAAATCATATTACATTAAACATCTTTACTATGCTTTTAATTTGTACTAAATCGATCATCATTCTTAACACCTCATTTCCTACGCTGACATTTGTATCTATTATGTTAAAGATAAATAACTGATGAATATGTTAACATTTTAAATTGTTATGGACACTTAATATTATTAAAAGTAGGACTGTTTATATTGTTCTTCAAATTGAGTAATCCTTTGTCAACTTCATAGCCTCTTTCATTTTCTTGGAGCAGTTTGGTTAATCACAACCCAGCAAGGCTCCAGCACTTCTCACAATGATGGATCGAAAAAGCTAGTCCTTATCACAAACTGTCCACTGTTATCGCTATGTCGTGGTGCCATCCATACACACACACACACACACACACACACACACACACACACACGCACACACATCTGAAAGAGCACAGCATCCGTCTAGATGAAGCAGGGAGAAACAAAGAGAAAGCACAAGATTGTAGGATACTTAATCGAAGCTGCAGATAAATTGCTGTGAGTTATTCCCGCTCTGCTCAAAAGCAAGTGCACCAGTGTTTTGGTTTTTCTCTTAAATAATCAAAGACTACTACTCAGCGAGAATAAATCATTATTATCAAAATCCCAAACACCATCTGACTACTTAAAAAAAAAAAAAAAAAAAAATGGAGAAAAGATAACAACAACAGTATGGCATACAGAAATAAGAAGTATTAACACAGAGATTGGTAGAGATGAAAAATATAAAAAGGTGGAAAGGGTCAAATAAAAAAAAAGAGGGAAAAAATGAGCGTGAGAGAGACAGTTGACATGTGAACTGCTGAGAGGCTGCCAACACAAAAGTACAAGGTTAGAATAAAAAGTATGGCTGTCAATATTCACAAAGTCTGCCTCTGTTTGCCATGCACTCACTATCCTGAATGCTTAAAATATTGAAATCAATATCACAGGAATTGCCTGGAAAGCTGCCAAGATGGGGAAAGAATTGCATATATATCTATATTTTTTAAAACCTAGATGATCTTTTAACAGCTGTTGCTATTAATAGGGAGCAATTTCACACTTCTCAAACACCTAGCCCGAAATCAGATCTGCTTTGTGAACATTTAGCTGAACCCCAACATGGAGGACTAGTGTAAAAATGCCTAAGCCGGTCATGTGCCATTGCTCTGATATGATAATGAGTGAAGGTGGGAGCTCGTTATCAGGCAGCTTTCACACTGATGAGAGGAGAGGTGATCCTCTGCTCCTCCATTTAGGGATGGACTGATGAGTATGAAGACGCCAGCGATATTATGGGAGAATGAGACGGATAGAGAGGGCGAGATGGAAAAAGAAAGGTTAGAGCAGCCCATCAATCACAGTGCTCTGATGCAGCCTAGACAGCCAATGTCAGACTGAGACAAACACATTCTAGCTTTCCTGCAGACAGACAGACAGACAGACAGACAGAGACACACACACACACACACACACACACACACACACAGTGAAGGAGTTGTGAAATAACATTTAACTCAACCACATGGCCACGTATTAAGTTTTTTCGCAAAATTAGCTCCTTGCCAGAATCAATGCAGCCTGAATCAGTCGTGCAAGTCTACACTGTGTGTGCTGAGAGGAGTGTAAGTGTGCCTCTTTGACAAGTTTGCGGACATCTGTTCTGCCTTTTTTTTTTTTTTTTTCAGATACGGCAGGCATAGCTGGAAAGAGAGAGAACAGACTGAACACATTTTCTCCTTCCAGCCAAATAAATGCACTGTTTGTGCTATTATAAGCACAAGCTGATGCACTTCAATTGGCACAGGCACAATGACACAGAGAAACCTTGAGTTTAACATGAGACAGCCAAACAGCACAGAGAAACTGACATGCAAAATCACAGAGAAAACAAGACTTTAGATTGACGCAGATAGAATCCTCCAGAGATATCTTGACATAAGACAGCCACAACTACACAGGGAAATGGTGTGTTGCATGTGGCACAGGGACGATCACACAGGGAAAAAAAGTCGATACCACAGTGTGGTATGAAAATAAAATAAAATAAAATAAATTAAAAACTCTCCTGGAGGACATCCTCCTCTGGCTGATACTGGCAGGGGGGGGGGGGGGGTATTTTAGTTATCAAACACTGTCTGACAATGAGTGGAGGTGCACTCCAAGACGTGTGCGCACGCATACACACACAGACGCACGTGTGCGCACTCACACACACACACAGACAGACACATGCGCGCACACACACGCACACTCGCACACACACATGCACACAGACGCGCGCGTACACACACCTTATACTCTGAATGCAAGCATTAGTTTAAATTCACTGATATGGTGGCAGGCCAAAAAGATTTATTAAAAGCATAAACATTTGAATAATTATTAGTGACATTAGGCTAACAGGACATGTTGCTGACAGGACACGGGCTGAATGGCGATGCATGGAGGTCCATTCGGAGGTAGATTATAACATTGCAATGTGTTAGAGTCGTTAACAAATAACTGGCTATCGCAAACATTACATGGAGCATAACGTTAGCTGGTTTCACAATGCCGTGAAACCAGCTAAGTGTTCAGACTGACACAGGCACAATCACAGAGGGAAAAAAGAGTTCAGACTGACACAGGCACAATCACAGACGGAAAAAAGAGTTCAGACTGACACAGGCACAATCACAGAGGGAAAAAAAGAGTTCAGACTGACAAAGGCACAATCACAGAGGGGGAAAAAGAGTTCAGACTGACACAGGCACAATCACAGAGGGGGAAAAAAGAGTTCAGACTGACACAGGCACAATCACAGTGGAAACAAGAGTTCAGACTGACAAAGGCACAATCACAGAGCAAACAAGAGTTCAGACTGACACAGGCACAATCACAGAGGGAAAAAAGAGTTCAGACTGCCACAGGCACAATCACAGAGGGAAAAAAGAGTTCAGACTGACACAGGCACAATCACAGAGGGAAAAAAAGAGTTCAGACTGACACAGGCACAATCACAGAGGGAAAAAAGAGTTCAGACTGACACAGGCACAATCACAGAGGGAAAAAAAGAGTTCAGACTGACACAGGCACAATCACAGAGGGGGAAAAAAGAGTTCAGACTGACAGAGGCACAATCACAGAGCAAACAAGAGTTCAGACTGACAAAGGCACAATCACAGGGGGAAAAAGAGTTCAGACTGACAGAGGAAACAAGAGTTCATACTGACAGAGGCACAATCACAGAGGGGGAAAAAAGAGTTCAGACTGACACAGGCACAATCACAGAGGGAAAAAAAGAGTTCAGACTGACAGAGGCACAATCACAGAGGAAATAAGAGTTCAAACTGACAGAGGAAACAAGCGTGCCGACTGACACAGGCACAATCACAATGAAAACAAGAGTTCAGACTGACAGAGGCACAATCACAGAGGGAAAAAAGAGTTCAGACTGACAGAGGCACAATCACAGAGCAAACAAGAGTTCAGACTGACAGAGGCACAATCACAGAGGGAAAAAAGAGTTCAGACTGCCACAGGCACAATCACAGAGGGAAAAAAGAGTTCAGACTGACAGAGGCACAATCACAAAGGGAAAAAAGAGTTCAGACTGACAGAGGCACAATCACAGAGGGAAAAAAGAGTTCAGACTGCCACAGGCACAATCACAGAGGGAAAAAAGAGTTCAGACTGACAGAGGCACAATCACAGAGGGAAAAAAGAGTTCAGACTGACACAGGCACAATCACAGAGCAAACAAGAGTTCAGACTGACACAGGCACAATCACAGAGGGACAAAAGAGTTCAGACTGACACAGGCACAATCACAGAGGGAAAAAAAGAGTTCAGACTGACACAGGCACAATCACAGAGCAAACAAGAGTTCAGACTGACACAGGCACAATCACAGAGGGACAAAAGAGTTCAGACTGACACAGGCACAATCACAGAGGGAAAAAAGAGTTCAGACTGACAGAGGCACAATCACAGAGCAAACAAGAGTTCAGACTGACAGAGACACAATCACCGAGGCAAAAAAGAGTTCAGACTGACACAGGCACAATCACAGAGGGAAAAAAGAGTTCAGACTGACACAGGCACAATCACAGAGGGAAAAAAAAAGTTCAGAATGACACAGGCACAATCACAGAGGGGAAAAAAGTTCAGACTGATGGGCACAATCACAGAGGGAAAAAGAGTTCAGAATGACACAGGCACCATCACAGATGGGGGAAAAAAGGGTTCAGACTAACAGAGGCACAATCACACAAAGGAAACAAGAATTTAGAATGAGAAAGCACAGTCGCACAGAGAAAACAAAAGTTTCGATTGACAAGGGCACAACCATATAGAGATACCTAAGCATGAGACAACCACAACTGCACAAAAAAGTGATACGTTTAGCTTGGCACAGGCACAACTGAACAGAGAAAACAAGTTTAGATTGACACAAGCACACAGAGGAAACAAGAGTTTAGAATGAGAATGCCACAACTGCACAGAGAAATTATAAGCTTAGACTGGCACAGGCAAAATCACACAGACAAAACAAGTATTGGATTGACACTGGCACAACTGCACAGAGAAACCATGCATTTAGCATGAAATTGCCACAACTGCACAAAGAGATGATGCATTTAGATTAGCATGGGCATAACTGCACAGAGAAAACAAGACTTTACCTTGAGATAACCACAACTACAGAGACAAACGTTGTGTTTATATTGGCACAGACACCACTGCACAAAGAACATGAGTTGAGTTTGGCACAGGCACAACTACACAAGAAACCATGCCTTTAGCATAACACAGCAACAACTGCACAGAGAAGTAGTGTCTAGATTGGCACAGGCACAATCACATGGACAAACAGTAAGTGTAGCAGGGCACAGGCTCAATCACACAGAGAAAAAACATGAGAAACACACTGGTGTTAACCAGCAAATTACTCCCCATGATGTTTTTGTGATAAAGGAACTGATTGTAGAACCAACTATTTAGCATAGCATGAGCACTGAGTGAAGAACTGTGAGTTTACTATTGCACAGATGAATTTATGAAACATGAGTTTGTTATGGCATTAGCATTGGAAAAAGTGCATAGTATTGATAATGTGATATTTACAGTCAGGCCTACAAGTATTTGGATGCTGACAAAGTTATTGTTATTCAAGCTGTCTACCTTAATATACTGGAGTTGAAAATAAATAATGAGGAGCTCAAAGGTACAGACTTTCTGCTATATTTTTAAGGTATTGACATCCAAATCGGGTGAACAATGTAGGAATTACAACACTTTCTATATGTTTGATTGCAACTCATTTGCAGTCAGTGACTCCCTGAAACCTGGAACCCAGAGACATCATCAGACACTGGGCTTTCTCCCTGCTGATGCTCTGACAGGCCTTTACTGCAGCCGTCTTCAGTTTCTGCTTGTTCTTGGGGCATTTTGCCTTCAGTGTTGCCTTCAGCAAGTAAAATGCATGCTCAGTTGTATTCGGGTCATTGAGGTGATTGACTTGGCCATTGCAGAACATTCCACTTCTTTGCCTTAATAAAGTCTAGGGTTGCTTTCGAAGTATGCATTGGTCATCTGCACTGTTAAATACTATGCAATGAGTTCTGAAGCATGGCTGAATCTGAGCAGATAACATAGCCTTATACACTTCAGAATTCATCCTGCTGCTTTTGTCAGCAGTCACAGCATCAATAAATACAGGTGCATCTACAAAAAAAAATTGTTTTGTTTTGTTTAATCTTGATGATTGTGGCTTACAGCTCATGGAAATCAAAAATCCAGTACCTCATAATATTAGAGTAAAGAATTCATAATACAGAAATGTTGACCTTCTGAAAAGTATGTTCATTTATGCTCTTAATACTTGGTCGGGGCTTGTTCTGCATGAATTACTGTATCAATGCGGTGTATGAAATATATGAAAGTTCCACTGTTTGAATTAAATTACAGGAAAAAAAAAACTTTTCATTTACATTGCATTACATTTATTCATTTAGCAGACACTTTTATCCAAAGCGATATATCAAGCAGAGAACAATACAAGTAGTGCTACCGTACAAGATCCATTAATTGAGTTCCAGAAGAAGCAAAGTGCGCAGAGTAGAGGTGTAAGTGCAATTTTTTTTTTTTTTTTTTAATGGGTTGGTTAGGTGTTCACGGAAGAGGTAGGTCTTTAGCTGTTTTTTGAAGATGGTGAGAGATTCTGCGGTCCGGATTGAGGTTGGAAGTTCATTCCACAACTGAGGAACAGTTAGTTTGAATGTTCTTGAGAGGGACCTTGAGCCACGCTGAGTAGGAATATTTTCAACAATATTAAAATTTTTTGAGATGCACCTGCACAAGGGAACCAATTCCATGGCAGTCATACACACCTATGTCGTAAGATGAGGTGGTATGCTTCAAATCATGAGCAGTTACTTCCCTTCTTTATATTCTTCTCTTTCCATCATTCTGGTACAAGTTGATGTTTGTCTCATGTGTCCACATGATGATGTTCCAGAACTGTACAGGACTTTTACTGTACAGAATTTTTTTTTCCCCACAAACTCTAAATTTGTGTTCAGTCTATTTACTCTAGTGAAGCCTTCTCTTGATTGTTGACTTTGACACAGATATGCCTATCTCCTGGAGGGTGTTCTTGATCTTGCCAAATGTTGTGAAGGCATTTTTCTTCACCAGAGAAATTATTACCAGAGGTCAATACACCCCCCTGGGGGTTTTCAGGCGCCTTTTGGTGTTTCTGGGCTGTTAATGGACCAAATGGTTGATTTGGTCACACCTAATGTGTTTCCTATGTCTCTGATGGCTCAGATTGGATTTTTCAGCCTAATGATAGCTTGCTTCACTGACAGTGACAGCTGTTTGGACTTCATATTGAGAGTTCACGGCAACAAATCAGCTCTAGACCTTTAATCTGTTTACTTGTAAGTGAAATAATGGAATAACACACACCTGGGCACAGAACAGTTGAGCAGTCAAACATCCAATTACTTTTGGTCTCTTAAAAAGAAGGGGACAATATATATATATATATATATATATATATATATATATATATATATATATATATATATATATATATATATATATAGTGCTGTAATTCGTAAACTGTTCACCTGATTTTTTTCACCTGATCACCCTCAAATTAAAGCGCTGAAATAAAATATACATTTTTTAATTTCAGCTCCAATATATAGTACAGCTAAACTAACAATATACAGAATACAGGTAAAGTAACAATAACTGTGTCAATGTCCAGATATGTATGGCCTTGACTGCATATGGATTTAAGAACCATGAGTTTAGCAGGACTCAAGCACAAAAACAAGAACATCAAGCTTGTCCCTAGTATGGTGCCAAAACATAAAAATAAAATAAAATAAAATAAAATCTGAGCTCACAGATCCACAGCAAAGGACAGATGATTTCACAAAGCCATGTTCCTGCTAAATGGAGCACTCATCCTCAAATGTAATTTTTATTGTTGTTTCTTTTCAGTGAAGTGTTTTATGTTTGCAATTTCTTATTCATATTCCACTGAAGTTTGCCTTTGAAGAAAACAAAACCAAAAACAGAATGCAACTATTAAATTAGGACTGAAATGGAATTAGGCATTAAATTGAGAATTATCCACTTTCACATAATTCATACCATACAAGCTCCTGGATTTGAACTCTTAAGACTTGTGCTAAGCTCAGTGACTAACTCAGACTGTCTGAGACTGAAGAATAATTAAGTATTTGTGTATGGTTATACAGTTTAGTTACCCGTTATTTTCGTATTATTTAATTCAGTCTGACAATTTCCTCCATAAGCTGAAGCTCAGGCTTGTATGTTGGTAAAGATGTGTGGAATAGATTGATGGTTAAATAACTGAATCAATCCTCATTCTCCACAAAATAGACTAGGCAATTAGCACACAAATTAAATCGATCTGGAATCTCCATAACTACAACAGATGGTTATATTCATTAACTTTCTCGTGTATGTATGCATGTTTTTCAGTTTTGTGGCCAAATGCACTCATTCAACAGGTACAGAAAAGCATTTCTGTTTTCACGTCAAAGCCATAGCTGTTTAAAGAGTTGTATGATGAGTATACCTGAAAATAATGGTGGAAATAGTGAGTATAGTGAAGAGTAAGGAATTAGTGTTTCAGTAATAATAGCATAGAATGAAGATGAGAGTAGTGAGTATAGTGGAGAATAAAGATGAGAGTAGTGAGTATAGTGGAGAATAAAGATGAGAGTAGTGAGTATAGTGGAGAATAAAGATGAGAATAGTGAGTATAGTGGAGAATAAAGATGAGAATAGTGAGTATAGTGGAGAATAAAGATGAGAGTAGTGAGTATAGTGGAGAATAAAGATGAGAGTAGTGAGTATAGTGGAGAATAAAGATGAGAGTAGTGAGTATAGTGGAGAATAAAGATGAGAGTAGTGAGTATAGTGGAGAATAAAGATGAGAATAGTGAGTATAGTGGAGAATAAAGATTGGAATAGTGAGAATAGTTGAGAATAAAGATGAGAATAGTGGGAATAGTGGAGAATAAAGATGAGAGTAGTGAGTATAGCTGAGAATAAAGATAAGAATAGTGAGTATAATGGAAAATAAAGATGAGAATAGTGAGAATAATGGAGAATAAAGATGATAATAGTAAGTATAATGGAGAATAAAGATGAGAGTAGTGAGTATAGTGGAGAATAAATATAAGAATAGTGAGTATAACAGAGAATGAAGATGAGAATAGTGAGAATAATGGAGAATAAAGATGAGAAGAGTGAGTATAGTGGAGAATAAAACTGAGAATAGTGAGTATAGTGTAGAATGATAGTGTAGAATGATGGTGTGATTAGTGAGTATAGTGGAGTAATTATGGAATGCTGAATAAATTGCAAACAATATGGATAATAATGATAGGAATATAGAGTATAATAAAATATTTTATAAATATTAATATATATTAATATCTAAATATTAATGGGAATAGTGTGTATAGTAATAACAATAATAAACATAGAGGTGTAGAATAATAAGATATAAAAAGAAAAGTGAAGAAAATAATCATGATGCGAATACTGAGCATAGTGCAGAATCATACACAGAGTATGGATAAAATCTACTGAGGAGTGGAGTTGCTATAATGAGGAAGAGTAAGGTTAGATCACTGAGTAACGTCATAGTGCTTTTTAAGTTCATATCCTTTGAGCTTTTGGGGAAGCAGAACGTTCCTTGACTCCTGGACGCTTTCCCAACCTTTCATGGTGCAACTCTACTGTAACCAATGGCAACTACTCTGCATCCACACTCAGACGATCATGATTTTTCCCCCTCCCCAGACGCTGCCTCAAATAAAGGTTATAGCAAGGTGCCTTAGTGAACACTGCATGAGTTGCTATTACTACAGAAGTGAAAGCCTATAGCAAAATTAATATTTAACGAGCAGTGGAAAAGAGAAGAGGTAACGGGTTGTGAATTTCTTACTCCGGGACCACGGATGGTGCACAGTGGTGAAGCTTCAAGTCCAAGCTTGCTTCCATCTGAAAGAGAAGAAAAACAAGTAGTCAGAGCAAGCTCACTTCCGTTTCAAAAATCCATACTTCCATTTGGGTTTGATCAATATTTCAGTTGCAGGATATATTTTTTTCTATTTTTTAATTTAACAATGCTTTAAACACAAATAATGACAAAGACATTAGGGTACTTAATATAAAACGGGTCTTTTTTTTCTTTTCTTTTATAAATAACTACACATTTATCATGAGGCGGGCTTCACTGTATTTTCCTTTCACATCATCTAAAACAAATCAGCCTTCGGAAACTGCACTGAAACCTACTTAATTTATTCGCTCTCAAATCACTGACGCAAATTCCCAGAATGAACTTATAAAGCTGCACTCATGTGTTTAAAATGTCGTTTAAAAGAAATGCTGTAAAAACAATTATATATATATATATATATATATATATATATATATATATATATATATATATATATATATATATATATATATATAATCATCATCTTTCCATCTAATGTTCCATCTGTTTATCCTCACACGCATGTAAACTCTTCGATCTGTCTTTCACACTCTCTCTTCCATGTTCTCACTACACCATCCTTCTTATTTACACCTTCACCCCTTTCCTCACACTCTCGTTCACCAGACAGCGTGGAACTTCTTTGCGTCTCGCATGAATTAATCAGGAGAGTGTTGGTGAGCTGCACTGACACCTCGTTAAGCTTGACATGACGGACGAGCAGTCTTTGGGTTCTTCACCACAGCTGTCAGTAGCAGAGGATGCTTTACCATCACAAACTATCAGATAAATCAGAAGTGTCTGACACAGTTCAGATCACTACAAAACGAAACAAGAAAAATGCGAAATGCCACCACTCCAACATCTTGTAATCTGTGTGTAATTAAACAAATCTGACTGCTTTGATAAGCAGTATGGGTTTAAGTGGAATTACTGATTTCCTACAGAAGTGCCTGTGAACTGATACTTATCCCACCATTATTAATTACTTATTCTAATCATGGGTTTTGTTGAATTTGTAAGCATATCAAGCAGTGAGGATAATGGGACTGTCTGAGTATTGATCAGTGGTGATAGGATGTTACAGATCCTAACCCACTAACATCAAAGTCATACAAGAGCACGCCTCTGCTTCTCCTCACCCTCATCCTCTTCAATTAGCTTGCAAAATAACAAAGCACACCATCATTCCAGAGAATAAAAAAAGAAAATTGCTGTTGATTCAGCAACTCCTCAAAGAAATATGTGTGTCTCTGCCATGGGCAGCTACTGAGTTGCCTGTTCTTTTTAAACATTAACATTGTCATTAGTTCAGCAAACAATAATGAATAATAATGTATTAGAATAATAATAATGTATAATAATGAATTACATGAAGACCATGTGATCAATCACCTTGAGTTTGTGGTTTATAATTGATGACTAAAGTGCCAGGTTTTTAAAAAAAAAAAAAAAAAAAAAAAAAAAGGTCTTTAATAGCACTCAAAATCAGAGGAGAGGAATGAAGAAGAACTTTCAAATGTTCTACTCTCTGAAGTAGAGTCTGTTATTGAGCCCAGCCACTTATTCTTATTTTTTGTGTAACTCAACTGGTCAAAATGACAATCACACTGCCACTCTAACTGCCACTCTGATTGCCACATGGAGTGACACAGAGACTGAAGTTCTGGAGAACATGCAGACCACTCAGACAGTCCCATGGACCAACACTAGGAGTGAAACATAGATCAATACCCAGATAGAAACAGGGACAATACTCTGACTGCCCCTCGGATTGATACATGGACCAACATTCTGACTTACAAGTGGGTTGACATGTAGGCCGACACTTGGACAAACCACAGAACAAACCATGGACCAAACCATGGAGTGAACATCAGACCCACGCTCGAACAGACACATGGACCAAGAAACACAGACTAACACTTATAATGGAAACAGACTGAAACATGGACCAACATAGGAATCAACTCTCGGGCTGAGAATAGGACCCACACTTGGAACAAAACTTGGACTGAAACACATACAGACACTTAGACAAACATGCAGACAGAATGACACTCAAACAATCTCACGGACATACTAAGGGACCAAAACATGGACAAACGCTCAGACCAACACATGGACTGACACTTGGACCAACACATAGACCAAGATGTGGGCCAACACTCGGGCCAAACTACAGACCAACACCCGGACCAAACTACAGACCAACACTCGGGCCAAACTACAGACCAACACTCGGGCCAAACTACAGACCAACGCTCGGGCCAAACTACAGACCAACGCCCGGACCAAACTACAGACCAACACACGGACCAAACTACAGACCAACACTCGGGCCAAACTACAGACCAACACCCGGACCAAACTACAGACCAATGCTCATACAGACACATGGAATGAAATATGGACAAACACCTAGACAGACACAATGACTGACATAAGGACCAACACAGAGACTGACACACAAGGCATCAGTTAGACCCACACTTGGACTCAAATGTACTGAAACAAGACAGACACTCATAACAACAAATGGACTGACTAGCAATTGAACCCAACTACCTAGATGTCTCCTGAGATAGAGGCTGTCCCATTTGCAAGGTAGTTACCCCATGAATTTTCAGACATTGGCCGAATTTCAGGCAGCATCGCATGTATTTACCTGAATGTAGGCAACTCCATAAAACCCACATTTTGAATCCATGGCGATGTTAGCATGCATGATGCCGCTGAGAATGCTATCAGGTACCTTTAAAGGAAGCCTACAGAATGGAACGCAATCCCTTTTTAAGTGGAATTAGTTTTACTAAAGAAGATCCGGTAGATTTATTAAAAATAGGTACGTGATTTGGTTGGATTTAGAATTAGAATATGTATGCTATTTGCCTAAATTACCACAGATAACTCATGTAGGCACATCATAGTCCGAAAAGACATTTCTATGTTACTTGTCAGGAGGGGCAGGCACGGCTGTTAGTATTACTGGGTTTAATTATAAAATTACCATGAGATTGATTGAACCAGAATACTCTCACTCTGGGAGCTTTGCGTTCGGCAAAATACAAAAGGTAATTTGCTTTGGAATTATTACCAATTTGGAGCCGATTAAAATCACACATCTTGTTGGTAATCACTTAAATTACCTCCCCTGCTAAAACTAATCCAAATCTGAACCAGTGTTAGGTGAATTTGACTGGCAATACCGGATTCCCTGTTTAATGGTCCACACATTGTGCAGCCTCAGCAGAACACGCTCTCTATCAAATACACAGATCTATAGGAACTGCAGGGCCATGTTGACTTTCAACTCAGTCAAACTTCAGAAAAAACTTTAATAAGAAGCACTCAGCTTTATATTGAAGAAGGTTTAATCAAGCTTGCATATAGCTGTTATTGCACAGTGAAACCCACAGTGTAGTTTGAAGCAAGGAATCCACAGTGACCAGCAATCTGGCTGGAGTTTATATAAGGGCTATGTTTACAGTTTGTATAAACCCTATGTGAGGTCATTTGATTTAGGAATGGGTTTTTTTTTTTTTTTTGCTTTTGTTTTATTCATTTATTTTACAAATTAATATTACAAATATTGCTCTAACTATGAACAAGGATTTAGTGTGCTATTAAATGGAAATGTTATTGGGAGTCACAAACAAGCCATTTAAATGAAGAGTGTATGTGCTGTTGCATAATTTTTTTAACATCCTGCCATGCTGCACTAGCGTAGGAGTTCAGCAATAAAAATGGATGCACCTTACAGGACTTAAAGGTGTACTGCTAACAACAGTACCATAGGTGCCAGATACCACAGCACACCTTGTCTTGTGAAGTCCATGCCTCGAAGGGTCAGTGCTGTTTTGGTGGCGCATGGGGGACCTATACAATATTAGGTAGGTGGTTTTAATGTTATGGCTGATCAGTGTAAATTTGAGGTCATTTTTCCCCAGTTAGGAAATCCCTGCCATAGAACAAAATGAGGTCAAATTACTTTTATATCAACAAGATACTGGACCACCAAACAAATTTATAATCTGTGCTTTGAATTAAAATCGTCTTGTGGCTCATACTGTAATATTCCAAATTTTCCAAAAATTCCAAAAGGAGCTAGTCTCTATGATTCCAAAATAAAGCAATAAACTTAGGGCTATAAATTCAACTACTGAAAAATTGTGCTAATAATCTAGTACTTCATTAACAGGCTAGGAATTGAATGCTGTAACCATGTCTCTTTCCAAAAGAACTAATTTAGCATTCTAAATCAGGGCTTAATATTTATGCAATCACTTGAAAACTTGGAAATATTTTTGCAAACTATATGGATTTTTTTGTTCCAATTTTGATTTCAAGTTCAAGTGGATGAGCACTTTTCAAGTGAAATATATATATATATATATATATATATATATATATATATATATATATATATATATATATATATATATATATATATATACACACAGTATCTCACAAAAGTGAGTACACCCCTCACATTTTTGTAAATATTTGATTATATCTTTTAATGTGACAACACTGAAGAAACGACACTTTGCTACAATGTAAAGTAGTGAGTGTACAGCTTGTGTAACAGTGTAAATTTACTGTCCCCTCAAAATAACTCAACACACAGCCATTAATGTCTAAACCACTGGCAACAAAAGTGAGTACACCCCTAAGTGAAAATGTCCAAATTGGGCCCAAACTGTCAATATTTTGTGTGGCCACCATTATTTTCCAGCACTGCCCTAACCCTCTTGGGCATAGAGTTCACCAGAGCTTCACAGGTTGCCACTGGAGTCCTCTTCCACTCCTCCATGACGACATCACGGAGTTGGTGGATGTTAGAGACCTTGTGCTCCTCCACCTTCCATTTGAGGATATATATATATATATATATATATAACTGTATAAATAGTATACTGTATAACGCAAAACGGACACATTTAAGAGGAGCTGTTGCTGTGTGAAATAGCACAGGTGAACCCAACCTAGACAGTTCAAGACCAACTGGAACTAGACCAGGCAACATTTTTCCAACTTTAACATTTCCAGTTTGGAAAAGCCTGTGATTTGCAGGTTCAATGAGCCGATTGTAACTGCAGATTCCTGTTCCTGGCTGACAGGAGGGGAACTTGATGTGGTCTTCTAGTGTTATTGTAGATCTGCCTTAAAGTTTGACATGTTGTACATTCTGAGATGCTTTTCTGCTCATCATGGTAGTAAAGAGTGCTTGTTTGAGTTACTGTAGACTTCCTGTCAGCTCAACCCAGCATGGCCATTCTCCTCTGAGCTCTTTCACTAACGAAGTGCTTCCATTTGCAGAACTGCTGCTCACTGGATGTTTTTGTGCAATTCGGTGCAAACTCTAGAGACTTGCGTGTGAAAATCCCAGGAGATCAGCAATTTCTGAAATACTCAAACCAGTCAGTCTGGTTCCAACAACCACGCCACAGTCAAAATAACTTGAGATTGTTTTTCCCCAATTCTAATATTAAATGTGAATATAAAGCTCTTGACAAGTATCTTTGTGATTTTATGAACTGCTGCGACATGATTGGCTGATTGGATAACTGCATTAATGGGTAGGGGTACGGGTGTTTCTAATAAAGTGTATGATGCATGTATATTAATAATAAAAACAAAAACAAACTAATCAGCAGTACAAAAGACTGCATCTCCTGTTCTGAAAGTACAACCTTTTGAAACCTCTATCATCTATAAGCCACATTTGGATCCTCTCCTGCAATATTCATCCCCTATTGTTCCTGAAATAGCTGTTATCATGTTCCCTGACAAATTTCCTTCTTCTAATCAGATCTAGAGGGCGAGCGAGAAATTTCAACTTCATGCTTTTTGTTCATTATTTTTTATATTTTCTTTGGTAAACTATATTTTTCTGGTGATCTTATCTTATTCTTTGGATTGTTGTCTTGTTGCATCTACACACATTAATTTTTTTTAACCTTCACTGTTCTTATTTGTAAGTAAATCTTATAATAGAGGTACATTTCTTTTTTCCCCATTCAGAAAAAAAATAATTAATTAAAAATAGAGGACACACATCTTTGCAATTTATCAATTAGACTGGCTGTTACAGTCCGTACAGGATTTCGCAGAGATTTCTTGTGATTGTTGTGGCCAGAAATGCTTGATTTTTCTGTGTTTATTTTTCCTCAAAATTGCCAATGCAACTTGCAGAGGTTTTTTTTTTGTGGAAAACTACTTGAATTGGACAAAATTGCACCTCCTTTCACAGTGATGTTTGTTGGTAAACGAGGCCTTTTAGTTGTTCGATGCACGTGAATCACAGAGGGCTTTGGTGATGACGTCACATGATGCGTCTTGGCCTAAATCTGTGCTAATTTACAAAATTTGCAAGCTCCTCCAAATATTGTGGAGTTTGCTTGATTTTGCATTCATTTATGTGGTCGCAAAAATCCCGGATTGAAGACTGATGTATTAGATACTAGACCTTTTGGCTCAAAATCTGTGAAAAATGTATTCTTAAGGGGAAAAAAAAGTTACCGTGGGATGTGGCGTGCCACTTCTTAGGTTGAGGCTTTTCCTGAGAGATTGATTTTGACGTCACAGTGGAAGTGGCGCCTTCCAAGTTGTTCGTAAACTTGAATTTGATAACGCTTCCTTCTGCATCGGTCTGGAAGAGAGCGAGGAAGCACAATGTGTCAGTTTGGTTGGAGTTTACACAAGTTTAATGTATCATTCTTAACAAACCTATCAGAGGAACCATAACCCTAAACTGCACTAAACACTCGCATGCCATTGTTTTAGTGAGCAAAACTTCATCCAATGAGGAAATATGCAGTGGATTATCTCTGTACCACGGCGTGTTAGCTGCAGCACTGGTCCAGAGCTGAGCTGCCTGGGAGGAGCTGATACGCTGATGTTACTGCAGGGCTTCGTCTAATGATGCTAATTGGCTTTAATATGACAGTAGCACAACAGGATGGAGCTAATACAATAATGAGGGTGTAATGGCGGTTAGTGTCGGCCCATAGGACTCGCGGAGATCTGTTGCACTCCTCCTGGACTGATCTGTCCGGACAGTGAAGCTTTTTCACTAGACTTCAATAATGAATACGGTAATTACATAATTACACTAGCACCATTATTATAATTGTAGCAGTATAAGATTTGAGCTTGTGTGTGTGGATGTGTGTGTGTGTGTGTGTGTGTGTGTGTGGTGTAGAGTAAAAGGAAAAAAAAAGAAGAATGCAAATGCATTCATAGATCGCAAACTTTTTTTTTTTTTTTTTTTTTAAACAAGATGGATGACAGTGTTTTCCATGATTGGATGGTATGCTTTGTTTTACTACACCTCAGGATATTCTCCCAAAAGTAGTTGGGCACATACAATGGTGCTTGAAATTTTGTGAACCCTTTAGAATTTTCTACACAAGTCTTAAAGGTAGATAAAGATAAACTCAACAAGGGGGTCACACCAGATACTAAAAGCAAAGGTTCACATACTTTTGGAACTCACAGATATGTATTAATGGATTATTTTCCTCAACAAATAAATGACAAAGTATAATATTTTTTTCTCAATTGTTTAATTGAGTTCTCTTTATCTGCTTTTAAGATTTGTGTGAAAATCTGACAATGTTTTAGGTCATATTTATGAAGATATACAGTCATTTCTAAAGGGTTCGCAAACTTTCAAGCACCACTGTCCACAATTTACACTTTTTTTTTGTTTTGTTTAATTTGTGAAATATCTAGATGGAAGCAGAATGCATTAATGAGAGGGTATAATATATATTTTTATTTTAAGCTTGGCACTGGTTTAAAATTTACACACCACCACCACCACTACCATCCAAGTTTCTGGTTTCGATCCCAAGTATAGCACTAAAACGTTTGGCTCAAATGATGTCTTTCTTGTATCAAGTGTTGTGAAATTTGTACGTTATGTGTTAAATCTTTACCTGCTGTGTGTGTGCTGTGTAAACCATAACTCCATAGGGGTTGGGTAGGGAGCCACCCTGCAGACTAACACACACACTTTCATACTGGCCATCGGGATCAGAGAAAGGACTCCATACGCCCCAGCGCACACTTTGCATAAACACCGCCCTCTGTACGGCCATGGAGGGCATCTAAAGAGAGAGAAAATGAATCATTCAAATGAATGACTAGGCGTGCTGCTGCAATGTCCAATCAAATCAGCTCTTCCCAATTCCACTCAGAAGAGATTGCGCAGTAGTGGCTCACCATAGTGACATTTTCATAATGACTAGTAATAAATATGTTTTCTGTCTCCTCGCACGCTTATGTGGGTGTTTACTGGCTCTTCATTTATATGATAACAATATATTTAGTGAGACATTTAATTAGCTTTGTCACACATTCGATTGATTCAGTCATTTATATAATATTCAGTGAGTAAAGATGTGCCATCGTTCTGAATTACATTTAGCAGCCACTTCTTATTTGTTAAGGATGTGTTTATCTGTGCCCTAGCAAAACATACATAATAAACAACAATAAAATAAAATAAAATATAAAAATAAAAAATAGCATTGGCCACATTGTATGCGCACCTTTAAACACCAAAATAAAACAGAAGTGCATATATATAAGAGAAATAGAATATTCTTATTTAGTAACACAAATTGCACTAATGGTCTACCAATGTGACAGAAGCTGTAGTGAGAAGAAATAAATATTCACTTTTGTTTTTGTTGTTTCATTTACAGTACTTCCAGTGCATATATCCACCTCAAATTTAAACATAAAATATTTTGATGTTTTATTTCTAGATTTGTATGCAAATGTACAGACTCAAAAACTTAAAAATAAGATATGTTTAAAAAAAAACTGATGAGGAAAAAGTATTCAGGCATATATATATAAGATTCATTATTAAAAATAATAATAATAATAATAATAATAATAATAATAATAATAATAATTAAGTTGGGAAGATTTCCATCAAGTATCAATCACTGTGAAGGTGAAGGAGCTGCCTAATGTTCTCAGGGACAAAATTAAGCAATGCTTGAATGGAAAAGGTATAGCGGCATAGCAAACATCCCCATCAGTAGAACTGGTTCAATAATATGCAGGTGTCCTGGAACTACAACTAATTACAACTAATTACAGGGGACAAGTGTGCCATGCTGGATTTCTAATGATAAGGAATGTAAGAGAGAGAGACCAGCAGTCACTTTAAAAGAGTGGCAGGATGGCCTGAAAGCAGCAGGAACAACAGTTACACAGAGAACAATAAGCAATGAACTGCACCGCAATCTCTAATCCTACACCTCAGGCGAAACTCCCATCTATCCATGCATTTTCTGTACATCTTATCCTACACAGGGTCGCGGGGAGCTTGAAGCCTATCCCAGGGAACTCGGGGCACAAGGCAGGGGATACTCTAGATGGAGGACCAACCCATCACAGGACACAATCGCACACCCGTTCACACACCCATTCACACAATACAGACAGACAATCTGGAAATGCCAGTCAGTCTACAACACATGCCTTTGGACTGGGGGAGGAAACCCCCAAAGCACAGGAAGAACTCTTCTATTTAAAAAAGAAGCACAGAGATGCAGATCTTAAAGCCTTTAAACAAATTAGAGGAACAATATATTCAGGTCAGATGAAACAAAAATAGAACACTTTGGCAATAATTAAGCTCACCGTGTTTGGAGAATAATTAAAAAAAAAGGTTGTGTGTATTATCCCAAGAACACTATACCTACAGTAGAGTACAGAAGTGGGAGCACCATGATCTGGGGCTGTGTAAATGGTACTGGGGTATTAGATGGATGTTTCAACAGTACAATGACCACAAACATACAGCCAAAAGAAGTCAAGAACGCCATGCACGGCCTAAGCCAGTCTTTAATTTCAATCCCATTGAAAATGCATGGAGGATTTTGAAATTGCGAGAGGGACCCGCATAACCTTGGGGCATTGAAGATAATTTGCTGAGAGGATTGGTCCAAAATTGAACCACGATACAACAAAATGCTAATTGCATCTTACCGTAGATGTCTCGAAGCTGTACTTCACACCAAAAAAACCCCCCAAAAAAACAGCTTTGCACCAAAATACTAATGTTGCGATGGTATAAATACTAATAATTTGTGGTGGTTTTCCCTATCAATTTCATTTTAAATATACCTTTTTATGCATATGAATACATACATTTAGTTCATGTTTATATGTATACAGTCCAACAACATTATGTGTGTAAATCTGTAAATATGTTTGTAAAAGGTTTAACTCTGATTGTTACAAAGTGCTGACACTGGAGACTCCTTACAAAAATGTCACATCACCATATCAATGATTCAGTGTTTAATAATTATACTTCTTTCTTTGTTAAATAACACATTTTATTATTAGTCTTAAATGATCATATTAGCATCATGCATGTCCCTGTGAATGAGTTGTTACTATAGAAACGCATCTGAATGAGCACACTAATATAAACCTGTGACTTGAATTACAGCTAACGATAGCTGACTAATGTCAGGCTAAGCATTATATCATGCAATTAAAACAAATCTCTAGGTAGCTACCTAATGTTAGGTTACTATAATGTGCAAACCAATAGCCAAGTTCGTGATCAAGCGTTAGAACTAAAAAACTATTTTCACCCAGTTGCAAATAGCCTTTGTTTAAAATAATTCAGCTAGGAGTATTTAGTTAGCAGTTGGGTGAAGCAGCCTATGTATTTTTGAAATTAGAGTGCCCTTATGCCTTCACTAAAACAGGTTGGAAGAAATGGGACATGGCTTTTAAGGCCTTGGCTTAAGTAAGAAAAATAGCGTTTCATCCTTGTGTCTGTGAGAAGAGAGAGTCCCGAGAGGTTACAATGTTAGCACAGTTTTGGGATAAAAGTAGAGCAAGTGAACACAAGAGAAAAAGCCAAAAAAAAAGGCAATATGTCGCTGTACTTATATCTGCATGAAAATAGAGCCCACATACTGAAAGGTCTAAAGTGCTGGGTTTATATACGTTAGTTTAGCATAAACTCTTCAGACAAAACACATCACTGCATAATCACTACTACCAGAAAAACTGAAAGAAACTGGGAGAGAGAAAGAATGCCTGAATGTGAACGTGCGTATGTATGTTGAGAGAAGGCAAGGCACTTGTGAGCGCGACAGATTAACAGGCCTCTCTTGACACTGTGTTGCATATAGGTGTATCCATTCATAATGAACTGCCTGAGCAGTTACAGTATATAATCATCATCAGGAGGAGAGAGATGGAGCTGAAGCACTTTCATCACAGTTACACTGGGACCAGTAACTGACAGTCACAAAATACAAATAAATAAGTGAACAATTAAACCAATAAACAGATACACCAACAAGCAAACAAACAAGCAAAAAAGAAAAAAGAAAAGAAAAATGAATAGAAAAAAAAAATGAAATCAATGAAAATAAAATAAAATAAAATAAAATAAACCACTTTAGTCTCATTCTCACCGGGGTCAATAACTGAGATTACTAAGAAAATATGAATAAATAAAAGACTAATTAAATGAAAAACAAAAAAAGAATTAAATGAACAAACAAAAATTTTTAGTAACATCAAAAAATAAATAAACAACAGATAAACAAATAAACAAATGAAAAATGTAATTGACACAAATAAATGAATGAATGAATACATTAACAATAAAATAAAAAAGCAAACAAACAAACAAATAAACAGATAGATAGATAGATAGATAGATAGATAGATAGATAGATAGATAGATAGACAGACAGATAGATAGATAGATAAACTCACTTTAATCTCTTTCTCGCTGGGGCCAGTAACTGAGTTTAGTCAGGAAACTTTATTTGCACTAGCATGCACAGGAAACAGAACAGCATGGAGAAAGAAAGAAAAAAACAACAGCTGTTCACTCTCTCCTGATTTAACAGCCATTTTATGGGATAAAACATTACGGCCAACCCTTTACAAGCTGGTCAGACTCGATACGAGGTAATCAATCAAGAACAAAAAAGAGAGAGAAAAGAAGAACAACAAAGTCGGCCCTCATTCTTCCTTCTCTCTCATGTTTTCCTCATCTACACCTCCATCTACCTTGCTCTTAATGTCACTCTATTGCTCAATCTCTCTCTCTCCTCACGTTCCCTTCTCTCTAACACATCCTCACACACTCACAGAGACGCCTCGCAGTGTGATATAAGGATGGCATTGTGATGTATCTGGTCTGAGATATATCTGTTGTGTGATAAATACTCTGCACTACAGCAAAGAGCACTAATGGTAGAGATTCATCTTCGGCACAAAGATCCATCAGGCGGCCAAAGAGAGTGCTCGGAAATAAAACATCCCGCACTGGCTTAACGTGTACGACGCCTGCCAAGACCACTGCGCATTTCACGTGCTCGCTATCTTAACTAATGTCCAACCACTAATGGCTTTCGCAGCATGTTCTACACGTCTCATGCCTAAATGTGTACACGGAGAGAGTGGCGAGACACAATATAGCACCAGAAAAGACACTGCTGTGCTCAGCCGTTCATCAATCTTTTCTCTGAAAACCAGGGCGTCTTCTGGCTGTTTGTAAAAAATACATTTGGTCACTAATACTAAGCAGCTCAAAAGTCTGATGTCTGATAATATTGACTGATAAAATTTAATTTGGTTAAAAAAAAAGTTTTACTTAAGCAGTACACTTGGAGTGTTAATATACAGTTGAGGTCATAAGTTTACATAAGTCTGCAAAATGTTAATAATAAAATATAAATTAAAAAAAAAAAAAAAACGAGGGATCATAAAAATATTATTTTGTTTTTTTCATTTAGTGCTGCCCTGAATAAGCTATTTAACATATCAGATGTTTAAATATAGTCCACAAGACACAAGCATAACTGAATTTACACAAATGAACCCACGCAAAAGTTCACATACCCTTGATTCTTAATACTGTGTATTGTTACTTGGATGATCTATGACTGTGTTTATGTTTTGTGATAGTTGTTCATGAGTTCCTTGTTTGTCCTGAGCAGTTAAACTGCTCACTGTTCTTCAGAAAAATCCTCCAGGTCCTGCACATTCTTCACTTTTCCAGCATCTTGTGCATATTTGACCCCTTTCCAATACAGCTATATGATGTGGAGATCCATTTTTTCACACTGAGGACAACTGAGGGACTCGTACACAACTATTACAAAAGGTGCACACGTTCATTGATTCTCAAGAAGGCAACACGATACATTAAGAGCCAGGGGGGTGTAAACTTTTGAACAGGATGATGGGTGTAAATTATTTACTATATAGTGTAGTTATTATTTCATCTTCTAGGAAACATGTAAATGTCATATGTAGCTTCTGAAGGGCAGTATTAAATGAAAAAAAAAAATCAGATATTTAAACAAAACAAATACAATTTACACCAATCATCCTGTTCACAATGACGTGAAATAGATTATTCAGGGCAGTACAAAGTAAAAAAAAAAATTAAGAAAACAAAATGCAATTTTTATGAGCCCTCTTATTTATTTATTTATTTATTTTTAATTATTAACATTTTGCAGATTCTGCGAGGCGTATATAAACTTATGACATCAACTGCACTTCTATACTTAACACATGCTTCCAGATCTTTCCTCATGCTGCCTATCTCCTCTATTAAACGCTAGCCAACGATAGAAGCGAAAGTATATATTCTGTTTGATCAACTTTTCGACCTTGAAAAATGAGTCATTTTCTTTGTGATCCAAATGGGTGCTTTCATTGCCGGGTGCAGACCTGCTCCTCGAGCCAATGTAGGCGACACACATTTCATTTTGGAGCTTTTCCCGCAGGAGCGTAAGCTAATGAAGATGATCAAGCTCGCACCCCTCTCTAGAGGGGCTGTGGAACGGAGGACACACTTTATACACACTAACACAAATGATTTCCAGATTTTATGGGTTAGGGCTCAGATGGCGCGAGGCAGGGACACAGGTGATAACTGCTTGGAGGGCTTGGAAGGGCTCAGGCGCATAATCTGTCGAAAATGAGATATCATAAGCACGCTGCGTTTCAGCTGAGAGCATCTTCGTGGCATGCGGACACAAATAAGGCCAAATACTTGGGTCACACTCAGACGGGTCACATTTCAAAGGATTTTGAATAATGCGTTGCAATTTCACTACCAACAATCATTAATAATAGATTTCGTAGTATGACTATTACTACAACTTATTTATTATTGTCCCAACATAACAGCTTTGATATCGTTAAAGATCAACTCTCCATCTGTGTTTATCATGATACAAAGTTCAAAATTGGGCCACAGATCATAGAGAGTCATTCGGAAAGCGTTTCTCATGAAAGACTATGTAGATACATGCTCTATGACTGCTGGTTACCCTCAAACTGAAATTTTTCAAAAGCCTTTTAGATAGCAATGGACAAATAAGGACAACACAACCTCGAATAACTTGCATATAGGTCTACACAATGGTGCGTTGTGCACATTCATACATTCAGTGGTGTTATTGTGTGCTTTTGACCGCTAGGGGTATTGTGCAGGATATTTTACAACTAGGGAAGTGCGCTGCCATTATTATTATTATTTCTTTTGCTTTGGAACTTTATTTGATAGCTTTGGTTTATAATAATAAGAAGAAGAATAAGAAGAATTTAATGATACAATTATCATCTAATTGGGTGGGGGTGGGGTGGGGTTCAAATCTCCGCCCTGCGTTTGCAGGGTTTGCATGCTCTCCCTGTGCTTTGGGGGTTTCCTCCGGGTACTCTGGTTTCCTCCCAAGTCTAAGACGTGTTGTAGGCTGATTGGTATTTTCAAACTGCCTGTAGTGTGTGAATGTGTGTGTGATTGTCCCCTGCCTTGTGCCCCGAGGTCCCTGGGATAGACTCCAGGCTCCCCCATGACCCTGTGTAGAATAAGCAGTACATAAAATCAATGGTTGGATGGATGGATTATCATCTAATGTTCCTAAGCAGCGGAACAAAAAAACATTCACACAATAATCTGGAGATCCCGAAATCGAATCCGAATGATGCCACAACTATTCCTGGCCAAGAGAGTAAGCGTAATAATAATAATAATAATAATAATAATAATAATAATAATAGCTGTTGTTGTTTTGAATATGGTTTTCTGAAGCTATCAAATGAAATTTGATTCAAACTCAGGATTCGGTAGTAAGGTACTAGGCAAACCAAGCTAGGACATATGGGAGAAGCTGAAAACAGTGCAGAACGAATGTTCCGTTGGTCAAATTTATCCATCACAGAAATATCTTTATTATGTCTCTGGTTGATTAATGTAACTTTTTTACTGACTCACAAATATCCAGTAGTGTTACTGACTGTCTGCCACAGCTACTTTTTCCTCCACAAGATTTGGGATCCAAAATCAACAAGTGATTGTTTCAAGAACTGTAGTTTTTATTTATTTACCCACAGTGTGTTTTCTTATGGCTTGATTTACAGTTCTTGGCTTCTCTTGGAATTTAGGCCAAACCCCAGAAGGATTCTTATCCACTCTATTTTTCACGCAATTGCTTTGAATTTTCAATGAAGATTAACTTGGCACACTTGACTGCATTTAGGCATGCATGTAGCAATGAAGCGTATTTTCACTGAAGACTGAGCAATTGAGTTCGGCTTGCACGCTGCCATTCAAACAAATTTACTCTCCTCAATAGCTCACCCTGGGAAAATGATAACACAATACCACACACACTTCATCATCAAATAAGATAAACCAGGTCCAACAAGATAAAGGTACTTGGCCATAATGTGGACACGTAGGAGTTCGGATTTGCTGGTGAGCTGGAGCCAGTATTTGAGTTCATATTTATACCACAGTGCTAATGAATTCTCAATTCTGATTGGTCAGAAGGTATTTCTATATTAATACAAACTTGGATGTAAGGCAAAGCACGGATAATTTACACAAGTACCTTGTATAGTGGACGCGGCACATAAATGGATTAAAAACGTGTTAGAAAATGTAAAAAACTGTTGATATGGTGAAGACATTAACTTAGCATTTATGGAAGGAGTCACCAGTGTCAGTGCTTTGTAACAATCAGATGTAAAGCTGTTTCTTTGAGTTTTCCTTCACAAAGTCTTTACGATGGAGGCTTTACTGTTTATCTAACAATTTACTTTTTTAAGTAGGCTTAAGTAGGGCTGGGGTGATAAAACAATACAGCATTGGTATTGTGACAAATTATTTCAAAGTATGTTCTCTGAAATAGTATGGTCTATGAAATAGTATTGTGATGTCTTTTTTAATTAAAATTTGTTAGATATTTTTAAAATGTATTTTTTAATAATCACAAACAAGCTGATTAGTGTTTAAGCTGTTTTAATGAATCTATAAAACGTTACAATTTCCCTTTTGAATGTTAAATATTTTCTATTTATTTTGACCAAAAAAACGCTATTTTAAAATATGAAAAATTACATTTCATTAACAAAATGTAACATTTGTTTTGTTGGTTTTGCAGGCAAACTCTTTTGTATTGCTGGAAAATTGTTAGCCAACCTATATATTTGTTTGTGATATCAAACTGTGATATCAAATTTTTGTCATAACATCCACCCCTAAGTTCGAGATCGAGAAAAACACTGGTCATAAGAAGTGATAACAGGAACTAACTTGTTTCTCAGATGTTCCAGAACATTAAACGTAATTATTAATGGATAAAATGCATGATGTGGTTGTTTAATAAATAATTCATCCATCCATCTTCCATATCACTTATCCTACACAGGGTTGTGGGGGATGAGGCGGGGAACACCTTGGGAAGGGTGTAAACCCATCGCAGGGCACAATCACACAAACACTCACACTCTAAGGACAATTTGGAAATGCCAATCAGTCTACCGAGCATGTCTCTGGAATGGAGGAAGAAACCAGAGTTCCCGGCGGAAACCCCTGAAGCATTGGGGAGAAAATGCAAACTCCATGCACACAGGGTGGAGGTGGGATTCGAAACTTCCAACCCCGGAACTGCGAGGCAAACGTGCTAACCACTAAGCCACCGTGCCTCCTTAAACAATAATAATAAAACAAAATCTGTAAACATTGTGGAATTGCTGTGGTATAAGAGGAAGAAAACACCTCAGGACATGTTGCTATGGGAATATAATCACATTGGGTTGCATAAAATCACCTCATCACTGATTATCTTCCTATAACAGCAAATTCCATCATGTTTTCTTCCTTACACATCAAAGGTAAAATGAAAGATATAGAGAATATTTCTTCATTTTAGGTGAATGTTTATTTGGTGTGACTAATGATTTACCTTGTGAACAAATGGAAACTGACTTAGACAAACTAAAGACTGAGTTGTAAAAGGATTCTTATCATTCTAATTAAAGTGCACTTATTATGTTTTTTCAAATATTACCTTTCATGTAGTGTGTTATAGAGCTGTTTGTGAATGTAAAAACATCTGCAAAGTTTCAAAAATCAAAGTGCACGACAACGGGGTTATTGACTCCCAAAAGAAGGAAGCGATTCTGAACAGCTGAAACGTGATTCCAGACTTTACTTCCTGTACTAACCTATGTAGGTTTGTAACAAAAAGCCACGCCTCTGGTTTTCATCGGCTGCTCACAAACAGACGTAACTGAAACTCGTTATGGTAGAGGGCCTTTCCTTTTCGACACACGCTGACAGCAGTAGACCAATCACAACAGACTGGGACATCTGACCAATCAGAGCAGAGTATGCTCTCTGAAAGGAGTAGTTTAGAAGGAATGCTTTAGAACAGATCATTGAAAGAGTCGTTTGTGACGTTGGAGAAAAAAGGTAATGCTGCAGTTTAAATTATGAGCACATTAAAGTGTTTTTTGACCTTGGATGCTTGCAAATTTACAGTATGAGACCTTTAAAACAAAATTAGGCACGTTTCAAAACCATCATAGGTGCTCTTTAATATCAATATGAATCAATAAATTTGTCATGATTTATAGATTCTTCCATTTTTGCTTATCTGCAGGGTATGATTGACATTTTTAAGATCAGAGCTTCATTACTGCAAATATGTTGAATTCAAATCAATTCTATTTATATACTGTAGCACTTTTAACAATGGACACTGTCACAAAGCAGCTTTGCGGATATCCGGATAAAGAGTTCCTTTTTTTTTTTTTTAACTTCCATAGACATTCATTTCAAAGCAGGGAGAATGAGCACCAGTACGGCAGCCAAGTATTTCACTTAATGGCGCAATGTACAGAATGATGTCATCACTTATGTGAAACAATCTGCTATCGAATACATACTTACAGTACTCTGCAAAAGTCTTAGGCACATGCAAAGAAATGCTGTAGAGCAAAGATGCCTTCAAAAATAATTAAATTAAATGTTTTCAATCTAAAAATACTATGAATAGCAGTAAACAGTAATAAATGAAACAAAGGCAATATTTGGAGTGACGACCCTTTGCTTTAAAAAAATAAAAGTAGCTACAGGTAGAATTAGTGCAGTTTTATAAGGAAAGGAGCTGTACGTTTTATTGAGCATCTTGTATAACCAGCCATGGCTCTTCTGGAGACTTTCACTGTTGCACTTGCTTCATATTTTTGCAGTAAAACCCAGCAGCCTTCATTATGGTTTTTTTTGTCTGAAAAGTGTCTCTTACCACTCAATATGCTGCTTTCTTTACTGACATCCAAACATTTTTCTGTAACATTTAATTCTGTGCTGTAACTCTAATGTTTGGAAATCTAAAAAGATTCTGTACTGACTTGACAATGTAGAAGTCATAAAATAAAAATCTATAACAAAGTTCGAATGCACTTAAAAAAAGAAAAGAAAAATCGGGTGCCTAAAACTTTTGCACAGAACTGTATGTCCAAAATCTTAAAAGTATTATACTTTTAACACTGTTCTAAACACATGAAAACAGAACGCAATCAGAAAGAAAGAGAACAGCTGCGTTAAGAAAATGAAAGACACTTTCCGTATAAACAGGAGGCTTGTGCTTGGGTTCGGCTTTGCAGTGCCAATGCGTGGCGACGTATACTGAATGAAGGGCTGTCATCAGCTTGACAGAAGCAAGCTATGCAGTGTTATGCTACATGCTACGCTACTTGGAGCTGCCAGCATGACTGATGGGTAAAAAAAAATAAAACAACTCACTAGAATATGAATGATCCACAAGTCCGCTGCAACATAAAAAGACTTGATAATGCTGTAAGCTTTCACAATGTACAGAATGTGAACGAGAGTGTGAAAATCATTGGCTGAATCTCATGCTATTCACAGCAAGAGGGGATAATGCAGGCTAATAGTGTGTTGTAGGGAGGACGCATTGTTGTACGCCAACCTGGAAGTTAGTATCACCCTGGTTCCCTCGACAAAAATCCAATCGGATTTTTCCCATTGGCTTTTGGATTATTGCAGAAAATAAGCTGTGTGACCAACAATGACTCTTTCACGTTTTGTTCATCAATTTAATCTTCACAAATGAACACGAGTTTTATGTATTTTGAAGCCTAAATACAATCACCAGAAGTAAAAAGCTATTGTTAGGCTATAAATGAACTACACCACGGTCGCATGCCTTCAACGTCACTACCACTAAGCTTCCGACAACTCTTTCGATTTTTATTTAACAAACAGTACAATTGGAAATTACTATAAATTGGTAAATCTATAGGTTGGAAAATTAGAGTTGGAATAGTTTGCAAGAGCACAAGTATAAACACAACGAGGCTATAGTAGATGAGTTTTCCTGTTCGCCATGATGACCTTTAATGTCCCCGAGAACCTCTTTAGTCCCATTTAGCCACTTGTTTGCAGCAGTCTTTTTCAAGACATGCAAAAGCTATAAAAAAAAGAAATCACAAGTTGGGAATTACTGATGTATTTTATGTTGTAGAATAAAACGTGAAAATATCTTGAGCTTGTGTTAACCACAGACCTTATTTCAGGCATTTAACCAAAAATCCATTCAAAAAAACTATTGACTTTGGGAACTGTTAGTGCTAAAATGCTAACTAATTTCCAGGTTTTAGGACTCATCCCAGCACTATTAAGTGTTCACTTAACCCTTCCTAGCAGTAAACTGGCATTCTATTCTGCCGGCGGAATGGAAATCCTCTTATCGGATATCGGATTTCAATCAGTATAAACAAACAAATTCGATTCAATTTTATTTGTATAACGCTTTTTACAATGGACATTGTCTCTAAGGAGCTTTACAGAAACATATAAACAGTATACAGATTTTAAATGTGCAAATTTATCCCAATTGAGCAAGCCGGTGGCGACAGTGGCAAGGAAAAGTTCCCTAAGATGTTAAGAGGAAGAAACCTAGAGAGGAACCGGACTCAGAAGGGAACCCATCCTCCTCTGGGTAACAACGATGAATTGTTTTATCGCTGCAAATCTGTTATGAGTTTAGTCAGGGCACTGTTGGGTTTCTGTGTTTAGAGTATCATGACTCCGTGTTTAGGTGCTGGTGAGCAGGGGTGAAGGGAAAGGGGAGGGATGTGAGCTCCATGCTAAGCAAACAATTCACACCTCTCCATAGTAATATTGGTACAGAGATAAAATGGACAGTCCAACTAAAGCGTTTTTGATACTAAAACAAACACTGTATACAACTGTCACAATAATAGCATCAATTTTTAAACCTAGTACGCTAGATTTAAAAATGAAAAAAAAGGTAAACACCCTGTCCAAAGTGTACCCCGCCTTGTGCCCGATGCTTCCTGGGATAGGCTCCAGGTTTCCCTGTGACCCTGAAGGAAGGATAAGAAGATGGATGGATGGATGGATGGAAAAAAGGTAAATGTACAAAAAAAAAAAAAATGAAGATTCTTTAAGCACTACACTACTACACTAGAGTGTGACAGCACAAAGAAATCCTGGAAATTCCATTTTCTGGCCACTGGTGAGTCACTGAGGTTACGACGTCATTCTGAGGATGGCGCCAACTCAAAAGTGAAAAGAAATGAAAAGTGCAGTAGGTGAGTAGTACTGTTGCATACAGTAGCAGCTGCAAAAATACAAATATGCTAAAGAGCATTGCACAACACAAACAAACAAACATGAATAAATAAAATATGTAGACACTAAATAAAGTACTAGAAGTACTAGGTAAATGAGCGCACGGTCCAAAAAAAAAAAAAAAAGATATTGCTGATTTAAGCACGGGCCGAGTAATAACACCAAGACTGTAATTCCACAAGAGAGGTGGCTTATTATTACAGGAGAGGAAATCTATCATCTGTGTGGCTGATTACAACGCCTACACAAGCAAATGCTAAAAACATTTGATTGCATCCCACAATGACATTTCAATACAGACCAACTTAACCGTCTACAACAATAAGAAAGGAAAATGCACAAAACTGCTTATTTCCATTTTTTTTCCATTTACACAAAGGATATGTTCAGTATGACAGCATAAAATCTCACAATGCATAAAGGCATTCAAGAGTGTAATAAACATTTTCGAAGAAACCGAGTGAGGCAGTAATAGAAAGGAACCTGTGCGCAGTGAGCTCGACCCGAACCTAACCTGAGCACAAACACAACCGATGTTGTTCTACAAGAGAAATGCATTGCCCGAGCGAAAATAAAACAGTGCTTTATACTGTATGTGACTCTCTGTTACAACCCTGATGAACCAGAGGCACAAGCACATGTGCAAGAAGTTAGGTCTATTAACAAAAGCAATATATATAAGGAATAAATCTATCTTAAATATTATACACATAATCAATATAATACTGCTTCTAACTGAAATAGGAATTCGAAATGACGACAAATAATCAACATGATGGACAGGAAGCATTGTTTTTGTGTGGATTTACGTGATTATCCAGAGCCACTTACATTTATCTCACGTATACAACTGACGAGTTGAGCGTTAAGGGCCTATTTCCTATTTCCAACAATAATAATGTAACCAAAGTTATATTTTTCACTGTTTTGAAAATGTGCATGAGTTTATACTAAATTAATGCATGTGTATATTTATTTGTCAAACTTGACAATTATTTGACCACATTTTCTGAAACAAAATTAATTTTTAATAAGAAGTATTTCTACATAAATAACTTGTTTAATCAAAAAAAGTGCTTTTATTTAGAATTTAGTGTCACAAATTTCCCTAATACTATTTTGTTTTTGGCCTCAATGTGCATATTTGTTCCATTATTGTGTCTCTTTGTTACATTATCATGTGTCTTGTGATTGGTGTTGTTCACTATTGTAGCCACCTGTTACCTGTCTAGTTACTGATTCGTTTATCTATTTAAGCCCTTGTATTTCATTGTTTCAGTGCATCCATATTAATGTGTTTCTATGGTCCCTGGAAGATAACTTCCCAGTTTTGATCAGTTTGATGATTATGGATACTCGATACAATAATTCTGCCTGCCTGTGATTTGACCCATGCCTTGTACTGTCATTACAATTGCTGGCTTTGCCCTTGTGTCCTGCTTCATCAATCTGCATGTTACATTTAGAAACAGCAAACAAAAAGTGCTTGGAGTTGAGGACTTTAAGAAAAGCCTCTTGAGTGAAACTCATGAAACTGGTTTAGAAGATGCCAAGAGTGGGCAAAGCTTCATCAGGGATGCTGTTAAGAATTTAAAATGTTAAATATATTGAATATTGGTGTGTCCAAATATTGGCGAATCATGACACTCCTACCACTGAACTGAACTATGCCGTGTTAAACCAGTAGGTTGGAATTTTGTGTATCAAAACTATTAAAGCTACCACTGCAGAAACAATGACCTCAAAACTTCTATAATTTCAATCTACCATGTAAATGTAGTCTTGCTCTGCTTTGCTGTCTAGAAAAGTTCCTTTATTACCATCCCATCTAGCACTGTTGCTAAACAGAACCTTATTTTTTCATAAAACATGACGAGAATGCACTGACACCAACTTCCTAACCCTATCAGCCATAAGCCCAGCTTCATGGGAAGCCATCTTGGCTTTGGCACTGATCCAGCACAGCAGATTGCTTCACATCCTCTTCATGTATTCCTCCTGGTCAAAAATTCACAAAGGCATAAAAATATGCAGCAGCAGGAGTGTGGTTGGGGATGCCAGAGGCACTCGAGCATCACTAAAGACGGGAGAGGTGTTTGAGGAGCGCACGACTCAGCCACAGTGTGCCTTTAATGTGTCAATGACGATCGGGTGAGGAGTAGAGCCAAGCAAAACACACAATCCCACTGCATTACCCTTCAAAAGGGAAATATTAACCATCTGTTTTGTAACATTTAGAACTGTTCGGGATTTCTAATTTATCTTTAAAAGGCAGGATGCTGACACTGGGCTGTAATGTGTTCAGACCTGCTAACTCGACAGGGATTACTGACTGAGAAACATAACATGGAACATTTTCAGTAGAGCAACCCCAAAACATCAATGAGCCTCACCATTTCACAGTAGGGATAGTGTTATTTTCTTTAAAAGCTTCAATTTTCTGTCAACATAGACAGAGTTGTTTTTTTAACAAACAACTCAATTTTTTCTCATCCTTCCAAAGAAAATTCTGCAGGAAGAGCTTTTCAACATGCAGGCTGGCAACCTCCAGTCTGGCATTTTTTTGTGTGTTTCTCAGTAAGAAGTTCTCTGCATCTTCTAATACACAGCTTATTTTCATTCAGACAGCAATGACTGGTTCCACTTGAAACCGATATACCTTAAGCTTGAAGGTCAGCTTGGATCCGTCTTGAAGTTTTCCTGGGCTCTTTCCCCACCATTCAAACAATCTTTTTCTTCAATCTTGAGTCAATTTTCATCTTGAGGCCACATCCAGGCTTCAGTCCCATGGGCCTTAATAATGTTGGGAACAGTGGCCAGAGGAATATCAAGCTCTTTGAAGATGGTCTTGTAGCCTTCAGGTTGATCATGCTTGATTATTACGTTCTTTCTAACCTCCTCAGTCAACTCTCTGTTTTTTATTCTCTTTTCCATGTTTAGTGTGTTACACACGGTGACAGCAGGGGTACTACCTACATTCAAACTGGCTGATCTGTTGATTATACCACTGAAGATACTGGTTTCTGCTTGAAGTTTGACTAAAATGTTCCAAAAAAAAAATTCTGATTTTAATATTATTGAGGAGAAATGGTGCATTATATGATTAAAGTACAAAGGAACCATTCATTTTGCCCATGTCTCTATTTGTCCAATGTTGCTTAAGTCGAACGTGTATCGATAGATATTATTTCACGTTTATTAATAAACCCCAAAAATTCTCATTTTACCTTGACAGAAAGTGAAGGCACCACGTCACATGTCAATCTAGGTGTGACACGATCACCAACCAAAATTACTATTGTGAAATAGGGGTAAGGGGTGGGCCTACTGGGGTGGCCATTAATATCAGAGTGTTCAAAACAGTTATGTAATTGTCAATCATTCCAGACTCGTATGTCGATAAGACTGCTCTCTTGGCATATTTTTGAATGATAACTCATACTAGCATACTCCGATGTTGCAGAGCTCCTACGCACAATGCATAAAGGCTGGCATGTCTGCGTGTATTACACAGTGCAGTGATAAGTTAACTTTAGAACTCCTCTTCTCTGTGTATGAAGCAGTGAATGATTGGGGGGGGGGTCCATATGAATCTCTCAATCAGGTGCCTAACAGGCTGCCAGCAAAAGAAACAGAAGGCTGCATTTGTTGGCCAACATTAACTTCTTTGGGCTTGGCAGAGCCACCAAAATGGCCTGGACATGTGGCACTCAAATACATACACACAGAGACATAAAAAAGGTATTTTCAGGTCCTGTGGTGTCGCCTCTGCAGGAGAGAATGCAACGGGGCAAACTCGCAGCAGGCCCATGTGGGAGATTGATGCACTTCTCAGTGGGAAGGAGTGACATTCTCTTTAATTAGGGTGCCACTGCTTCCTCCCTGCTCTGTTCGCTGAATGTGCACCCCCTGTGGACGGAGTGCAGGAGCCCGGGGAGGAGTGACCTCTCAGCACAATGCTGAAGACATGCGTTTTCTTACTTGTTTAATTAACATTTCATTAACATTTCTGTGACATTTCCGTCAGGAACAAAAAAAAAAGAGAAAGAAATAAACAAACACAATTTTATTTATTTAATTATTGGTTTATGCCACAAGTTAATGGCATTGAGGCCAAGAAGCTTGATGGGAAGAGAGAGAGGATGGAAAGAGAGAGAGAGAGAGAGAGAGAGAGAGAGAGAGAGAGCTTTTAATGCAGCAAATTTGACTAATATCTAAATATATTAAACTAATAAAAACTATTTAACTATTAAAGATCTCTCATTAATATGTCAGAAAAATAAACATACAAAATGCATTTCTCTTAATAAACATACTAAACAAATACAACTTGGTGAACTGTGTAAACTTTGCAAACTTGGTAAAGGTGGTAAGAGGGTAATTTAAAAACAACAAAAAAAAATGTGTTTGAGCCAAATTGTGTTATTGCAGGGAAAATGTAAAACAATGTGGAACATGAGAATTGGGAACCTTCTCTAATTTAACCTCCATTTGACCTGAAATGATAAATAGGTCATGTGATTTTATAGCATTAATCAGGCCTGTAAGAGACATTCATTATTTTCTGGTATGATAAGCAGGACATGTGGTTTAACATGTTTTCAGATAATAATAATAATAATAATAATAATAATAATAATAATAATAATAATAATAGAGATAAACTGTAACCTGGTAGGCTCCAGGCTCCCCCGGGACCCTGTGTAGGATAAGCGGTATGGAAAATGGATGGATGGATGGATGGATTAACTGTAACCTCAACTGAGAGGAAAAAAAAATCATTAAGGGCGAGTTGTAATCTAAACTGAAAACGATCAAGTATGGATTGCAATCTGTGTCAAACATAAAACGCTGGTTTTTATTTTGCTTTTAACATGCATTAGATGATTTTATTTGCCACTTGCAAAGTCATAATTCCAATTTCCCAGTAAGTTATTGCATATGCAAGTAAAGCAAGTTGCATTTAGAAAAATAAAGAATTACTTTATAATAAAGATGGAAACATTCCATTTCTTCACCACAATGAAAGACTCAAAGTTGAACTATGAAACTCTGGTATCAATATAGTTTTTCAAGCTGCAATTTGTAATTCAGACTTGAAGGCGATGCTTATGGGCAACTATCTACAATAAATCCAATAGCACATGAACACGGCAATTATCTGGACTCCTTTATTAATATAAATTACAGGTCCCAGATTACAGGTCTTTATCAGAGGGAAAGTAGGGGACTGTGATCAGAACTGTTAAAAAGGAACAGTGGCCCAAGGGTGGTTTATCATCTCAAACTGCTAGAGGAGTAGTGTGTATTTTAATAAAGAGAAATAAATGAAGAAGAAGAAGAAGAAGAAGAAGAAGAAGAAGAAGAAGAAGAAGCAGAAGAAGTATAAAGGCTCTTATCTGGGGTCTACTATGTTCTGGGAGTCTGAAGTAAGAGACTCTGGGAGATCATCAATATTGTGAATTCAGAGATTTTGGAAGACAATCAATATTGTGAATTTAAAGATTCTGGGAAATCAGCAACACTGCAAAGTCAGAGATTAAGAGAGACCATCAACAGTGTGATGGCAGAGATTCTGCGAGTTCATTACAAAGTCAGAGATTGAACTTTCCCTTTTCCATTTCTCATACACTAGAGAAACAACAGAGCACAAAGTATGAACAAGTATATTTTAAAATATACAGTACCTTGTTAAATCTTGATGAAAGTATTTTTTTCTGAAATTGCCAGCACTAAATCTTTTTTTTTTTTGACAAATTTTACAAAAATGAAATTCCAGTGGATTTGGCTAAAAGAAAGCTAAACACAAAAGTCAATGTAGCAAAAGAAATTGTCCTATTTTACAACCCTTTCAGCAACCTTATAGCCAAATCCATCTGAAAAGGATCTTGTAAAATGGTCCATTTCAGGCACTGCTCAGGTCTTAATAACTCCTTTAAATATTAAAGCATTGGTAAATCTGGGATTCTGGAACATTCCCATGAGTTTAAAGTATATTTTGGAGTGCACTTAGTTATAGTTTCTCCTCTGTGTTCTCTGGATTTAAACAGAAGTTCATGTTTGGTTGTTTTGTTCATGAGTCAAACGTCCAATAAAATTAACTGCACTGCACCAGTGTTTATCAAACATGTGTATTGCAACCCCCCCCCGCCTCATATCTGCTAAATGTCTGCTTGCTCCTCGAGTGACATTAATAACTATACTTAAATATGGCCGACTTACATATAGAAAATTACTGAATTACCTATCAATATAGCAATATTTTAGCAAATATTTGCAAACGTACAAATTAAATTCACTGCATCACATTAATTAAAAACATGAAGGATTAGCTACATGATGTGATTGCCTCCTATGTGTGAAATTTTTACAGGGACTGGCAAAGTTCTGAAAAAAAATAAAAAGAGAAAGTGAGAGAGACAAGAGAGAGCGAAGGGGGGTTAACCTTAACAGCTATTACTTCCACAGCAACTTTGTAATCAGTCGGAGCTGTCAGTTAAACCCACAAAGGTCAGAGGTCATCTGATGAGATGGCACACCATTATCATGCACAATTTCATCATTCTTGTCACACGCGGCTGCTTCGTGCTTAGTCACACTGGAGAAACACTGCCACCCCTTGTAGACAGTGTACCCAATGCCTTAACTCTCTGCTAATTACCATGCCGTCAGGCTCTGCATGCGTAAGTGTGTCTTCTAGACCTGTTTCACCCCATTAGCTGCAACAGATCAAACCAATTAAACTGGCAGTGCCCGGCATTGTCCTGCTACCCAGAAGAGCCACAGGGACAGATGTACGTAGTTCAGAAGGCAAAACGCAACTTGATGCAGCTGTACAATGTGTTCGCAGTGCATCTGAAATTAACGTTCAGTTTATTAAGGCTGAAGCTCATCACGCAAACTGCGCCTGGGATGCCGACTAAGTGCACTCTGCATGAAGTGCAAATTGTGGTTTAAAAGCCGAAATAGTCAAAGTGGTCAACCACTGAGCCATCAAAAAGCTCTGGACTAAAAGGTAAATGAAAGTTCAGTAAGAAAAAAAAAAGACTGGGTTTTAGTGAAGACGGACTGGACGGCATTAATTCGGCTGATGTTCCATTTTGAATAGTAATTGGTTTTTAATTAAAAGATGGCTGTACAGCTGGTGTATGGTGGGTGTTCTGGCGCACTATGGCTGCCGTCGCATCATCCAGGTGGATGCTACACACTAGTGGTGGATAAGGAGATCCCCCCCCCATACTATGTAAAGCGCTTTGAGTGTCTATAAAAGTGCTGTATAAATGTAACTGTAACTAACTAACTAAAATAACTGTACAGAATAAACTAGCTACTAAAAGTCCAGCTAATCTGTTTTGCATTACTCTTGTGGTCAAATTCAGTTCCTGAAACATTTGGAAAATTGCCACAAAAGTCCTATCAGAAGTTCTTCTGATACATGTAAGAAATTTATATATCCTGACTTAGCTGCTATGACCAGCGCTGTGAGATCTACATGACAAAACTGACGAGCAGAATTAAAAGAAGTAGTTTCCCCGAATAGCTATTTCACAAATGCCTTATCTGGACAGGATTAACTTTACATGGGGTCATGGTTTATATGGGGTCCTAGGGTTCAGATGAATTTTATATCCATCTGGATCATTTTTTTTCTCCATCTTCCTCTTAGAAAATTACAGGCCGGATGACCTACAGCTTGTTTTTCACCAAACTCAGCTGTCATCTGATCACCGTGCCATCCGGATGCACATGTCCATGATTTTCTATACAGAAATCACCTCGCTTTGAAAAAATAAATAAAGAAATAAATTATAAAGAAATTGACTGCTGCTACTTACTGTATTTAGTCTCATAGTGTGTGCATCAGTGACTCTGCCTTGAATATTAAACATGTGAAACGAAAAATGGATGCTTCTGTTAAATTTTGGGATTACTCTTCATAGAGTTCATAGAGTACACAACTTGCTAGAAACACACTCCTCCTGTGACCACTGTATTGCTGTTCGGATGCATGAGTTTTATCAAGAGACGTGTAAAAAAAAAAAAAAAAAAAAAAAAATTAAAATGAAAAAAAAAAAAATTATTACAGATGTCCTCCTGATAAACTAATCCAATCCAGATCAGGCTAAAGTTCCTTAAGTGGTCTTGTATTATAACACATTTGATCATAACCCACACGGGCAGTACAAATATAGCTCATATAGCACAATTTTGCGGTTAAACAATGCATCTGGCAACACTGCCTTCACCGCTCTGAGGAACACACATGCCACTAAGTTGCACCTGGCTTTGAGAGGTGGGAAAAATCATGTGTGCACGTCGACGCCACAAAGTTGATTAAATTAAAGGAATATTTAACCAGTCGCACTTGGAATTTGTCCTCCTTTGTTTGTGCTGCCATCACACTTTTTGAACAATCTTCCCCCAAATGCATAAGAATGAGGCACACTTTACATGTTGTTATGCACAGTGCTTAAACTGCATGCTTAGGCTCATACAGAGTTTCACTCAGAATATGGCCTAACTGAGTCAGAAAACATCATGCACATCATGCGGTTGTTTCCGAACCCCACTCTACCCCTCTGGCTTACACCCCATTACCCACATACCCAAGCTGTTCTATTAAACAGTGCAGTATATCAGACACTGCCAAGCCCCTTGTTATTATTTCATTGCAATCAATTGACAGAAACTGATCCAGAGCACGTTAAAAGCAGCCATTTCGGATTGAACACAGCTCACACATCATCTGACGCTTGGGAAAATTGGTGTTGACAGACTAGTATTAGGGGCTATCTGTGTGGAGGATGAACTGTCAGTCTCACAGAGCCATGGGTAAGAGAGGAATGAGTGATAGAGAATGGGGGGGGGGGGGGATGAGAATGAGAGAGAGGGAGGACAGGAGTGAAAATACACTACAGGAAAAATGTATTTTCTCAAAAACATTTGAGTTTTCTAAAAGCATGCACTTATTATTTATTTAGATTAAGATCTAACCTTGTCTTGGGAATCTGTCTAAAAATGACGAAAACCTCGTTAGCTAAGTGTGCTTTTCTCACACGATGAATGTCTTACTTGTTGGATAGCAATGCACAATGGCAAAATGGACATTAGCCTAATCAATTCAGTTTGTAATCAGATACCGGCTGTCAAACTGTACACAATGATTGTCATCATCAAAACAGAGAAGAGTACTTACACGCTGTTTAGAGGGGACAGAGAACAAAGTTTTAAAATGTTATAAAAAATAAAAAGACATAGATAAAGACATTTAGGCAACAGAAAAGAACTGAGTGAATAAATCCGTTATTAAATTCCCACTGATGTTAGCATGAATAGAGGTGAGTTGAGTGAAGGGATGACGATGAGGCTCAGGTTTAAAGGCTGCGAGTGATGTGGATGATGCTGATGCTGATAAAGTGAGACTCGTTCACTGTTAAACCTTTTAGTGAACTTTTTAAATTCATTACAACTTAGCAGTCATGTTGTTTTCCATAAGCAGATTAGGTTATAGATGTAGAGGTAGGAAGGCCATCTTTCAGTCTAATTGGAATGAAATCTTTAAATGTTAACTAATTAATTAACTTATATATATATATATATATATATATATATATATATATATATATATATATATATATATATATATATATACACACACATATACATATACATACATATATATATATATATATACACATATACATATATATATATACACATATACATATATATATATATATATATATATATATATATATATATATATATATATATATATATATATATATATAGTAGAAAATGTTGAGGCTTTCAGAAAAGCTCACATACAGTATAGTTCCATGCATTAGGTGCAACCATATAAAACATCCATCCATCCATCTATCCATATATCTTCCATACTGCTTATCCTACACAGGGACAGAGGGAACATAGAGCCTATCCCAGGAAACTTGGACCACAAGGCGGGGGACACCCTGGATGGGGGCGCGAGAAATCACACCCCCATTCACACAATACGGATTATTTGGAAATGCCAACCAGCCTACAACGCATGTCTTTGGATGGGCGGGGGGGGGCTCCGGAGTACCCAGAGGAAACTCCCGAAGCACATGGAGAATATGCAAGCTCTGTGCACACAGGATTCGAGCCCCCAGCCCCAGAGGTGCAAGGCAAATGTGCTAACCCCTAAACTACTATGCCCCGCCACATATATAACATTAAGTATATTACAAAATAATAGATGTAAAGAAAATTTGTTATAAGAATATCTGCTGCAACTGATTTTGTTAACATTCTAAAGAAAATCCCGGATTCATCTGCTGACAGTCTATGACAACAATCTTCAGCACCAGCTCGTGTTAGATATTAGATGCACAAGAACAACCAAAATTAGGTAGCACCTAAGAAGGATGAACAGCTCCGGTGTCTTAAACGCTTGTCACATTGAAACACAGCAGTATTGCAGTATTGCTCTACAATTTTTAATGGAAATAACCCCAGGATATTATCCTCTACTATCGACTTTCTATTAAACCTCTGACCCGGCAACCATTGAGGGCTCATTATTAAGATGTGAGGAGTCAGCTAAAGTTCACCGTCACTGTTTAAGTGCCACTTAAAAAAAAAAAAAAATCACCCTGAATGACTTGCATATTAATCTTTTAAGCATTTGGTCTTCATTGGTGTCCAGGGTTATTTTGTAATGAAATTCTGAGTTGACTTTTTTTCAGTTTAATCTTCTTTCATTGACATGTTCTTTCTTTGACATTTTTATTTGTTTCCAACAATGTCACTCTGTACACCCTTTGTCAACCAGATAAGTTCCAAATGTTCAAAATTCATGTCAATACCCCCATCAACGCCATTGTGCTTGACATCTTGTGGACTGCTAACTACCTGAGCCGAGTCTCTGCCTTAACTAAGCACTAACATGCATTGTTAGTTGCACTGCATTCTAGCTGCACTGAATTCTGGTCCAATGAGTCCATTACTTCCACTTCTATGTTATATTTCTCATTAATATGACATTGACAATCACTGGAAAATGCGGAGTCCGAAAAGAAACTAGTTACCAACAACGGAGTTATGTTAAATTCTGGGTTCTGAACAGGTCATATTACAGAAACTGGTCAAGGTTTTAATGACCCTGATTCACTGATGGGAAGAAATGAATGCTGTAACCCTTGGCAAATTTGTATGAAAGCTGTGGTGTACCTCAAGGGTGTATCTCTTGGTAATTATATATATATATATATATATATATATATATATATATATATATATATATATATATATATATATATTAGTTGGCTGCTTACACCATCCTAAACATCCTAGATTAGATGAAGAGCAATTTCTCAAAAAATTAATACAAGAAAATATATTTTTTTTCCATGGGGTTTACTTCATAGAAATGTGAATATAATAAGTAAATTAGTAAGTTTGGAAATTAATATTAACACTGAGACCAGGATGATTTTATTGACTCAGCCCTCACTGTTAATAAAGCAGTATTTGCTCAACTGAGAATAATTACCAGTCAGACATTACTTTGCACTGCAAGATGCCAGGAAGTTGACTTTTTATTTTCCCTAATCTGGACTATCTAAGAAATAAAACATAATGTGGTGTGCTGTTATAGGAAAATAATCCATAACAGTGTAGTGTGATGCATGTCCCAAAGTATTTTATTCCTTTAATAGCAGAGCAATTTGCCACTAGCAATTTTAACTCTACCAATGAATGACACGTCATGCTTTTTAACCATTTATAGCTTGTGTGGAACACCTCTGAAATAAGTTAGTTCCCATTATTACTTACATAACAGCAGCTATAAACAGTCATTCCCTCAACTTCAGTAAATGTTACATAAACGACTCCTTAAAGAGAGCTTCACCAAATCAATGATATTAATAACAAATTTCTTCATTAATAACAAATATATTTTTTAATCCATTTATTATTAGGCTTAAATAACATGGGGCATCTACAATGCAAGTCACTGTGAATCAGTGTTAATAGAATACATTCTAGTTCTATTCATAGATTAATACATTAATAGAAACCCATCATTTTTATTTCAGCCAGAACTTCTGCGAGAAGTTCTGAGCAATCAGATTTGAGAAATTTATGTAACAGCTCTGTGGCACTATGTTACAGCTGTTTACTGGCTTAGCTCAAAAGAATACAACAGAAAAAGTTCTCACTGAAACACAGACGAAGGACAAGTGGTGAGGCTTCCACCCATAAGAGAACCATCTGTCAAGCATCTGTAGTTAGGAATAATAATAATAATAATAATAAAACATAGCTTAGTGGGTGGACTTTCCTTTTCTTTTTGTTGATGGTGCTTATTTTGCAAAATGGTGAAAAAACAAAGGCTGATAGTTCTCCTGATCTGCGCAATTCCGAATAGTTTAATGGATGACTGTGTTTTATCCCAAGGGCAGTATTTCAGAATGGCTGTGTTTAATCCACTCAGTTTGGAGCAGTTGGGAACATGTTCAGAAAGGTGTGGCGTCACAATCTGGTGATTTGCTAATTAGTCACTGGCTCTGCAATACTCCATTCTGCAAATCTTTCAAAACATATTAGAGGAATAATTGCATGGTGGTGAAACACAGTAAACAGTAGCTTAGGCATAACTGTGAGAGGGAAGGGAGGGAGAGAAAGAGCGAGAGAGACAGAGAGAGAAGTGAAAATAAACTCTATATTTCTCACTTCTGAGCTACACAGCTCCATCCAGTGGCAGTCAGCAAGCTTGTTCTAAAACTGGTTTCAGTTTTCCTACCAGATTAGGGAAATATGATTTTCTGGGTCAGTGCTAACCCAATATGATGAGCTGGAGAGTTAAAAGAAACGTGTACAAACGAAACAAATACTCATCCAAATAAACCAGCCATCTGATCCTACTGTGGTCATGCACATTCACTAACCACCTTAATAGTAACACCTCTACACCGGCTCATTCGTCCAATTATTTAATCATGTGGCAGCACCACAATGCACAAAATCATGCAAATACACGTCAACACATTCCGTTAATGTTCAATTCAAACATCAGAATGGGGGAAAATGTAATCTTAGTTTCTTTGACCATGGCATGGTTGTTGGTGAAAGAGAAGCTGACTTGAGTGTTACAAAAACTGCTGATCTCCTGGAATTTTCACCTACAACAGTCCCTAATGTTGACAAAGATTGGCACAAAAAACATCCAGTGTGCGACAGTTCTACAGGTAGAAACACCTTGTTGACAAGAGGAAAATGACCAGCATGGTTCAAGCTGACATGAAAACTCAAACAACCACTCTTTGCAACCGTAGTGAGCAGAAAAGCATCTCGGAACAGACGAAACGTCAAACATTGTGGTGGACAGGATACAACAGCCAAAGACCAGGTTCGGGTTCTGCTCCTGTCAGTCAAGAACAGGAATCTGAGGCTTCAGTGGGCAAAGGTTCACCCAAAATGAACAGGTAAAGTTTGGGAAAAAAATTACCCTGGTTTGATGAATCTCAATTTCTGCTATCAATCTCAATTTTCTTCAGACGGTAAGGTCAGAATTTGGCCTCAACAGCCAAATGAATCCATGGATCCAACCTGCCTTGTGTAAGTAAGTAAGTAAATTTTATTTGTATAGCACGTTTCACACAGCAAAGCTGACTAAAGTGCTGAACAGAGTAAGAAAACAGAATAAAACCAAACAATAACAGACAATAGAAAAAATTAAAAATTAGATTAAAATGCCTGGGAGAAGAGATATGTTTTAAGCCTCTTTTTTAAAAGTGGTAATAGAAGGTGCAAGGCGGATGTCCAGTGGCAACTGATTCCCTAAACGAGCTCTATCCCCCATTGTTTTTAACCGGAAACGAGGGACATGCAAAAGAAACCTATCAGAAGATCTTAGAAGTCTGTTTGATAAATAATGATAATGAGTCTTTATTGGTCACATATACAGTAGAGCACAGTGAAATTGTTTTGTTTGCATACCCCAGCCTATCAGGAAGCTGGGGTCAGAGCGCAGGGTCAGCCATGATACGGTGCCCCTGGAGCAGAGAGGGTTAAGGGCCTTGCTCAAGGGCCCAACAGTGGCAGCTTGTCAGTGCTGGGGCTTGAACCCCCAACCTTCCAATCAGTAACCCAGAGCCTTAACCGCTAAGCCACCACTGCAATGTGGTGTAAGAAGATCTTTGAGATAGGAAGGAGCTTGATCATTAAGAGTTTTAAAAACAAACAACAGAATCCATCCATCCATCCATCCATCCATCTTCTATACCGCTTATCCTTCCTTCAAGGTCAAGGAGTAACCTGGAGCCTATCCCAGGGAGCATCGGGCACAAGGCAGGGTACACCCTGGACAGGGTGCAAACAACAGAATCTTAAACTGAACCCTAAAATGGACTGGGAGCCAATCGCAAATTGGGGTGACATGATCATATTTTTTTGCCCTGGTCAACAGCCTTGCAGCTGCATTCTGAACCATCTGGAGACGAACCAGAGATGACTGAGGAAGACCCAAGTATAATGAATTACAATAATCTAAGCGCGAAGTGATAAAAGCATGAATAACCTTCTCCAAATCATGGAAAGACAAAATGTTTTAAGTTTAGAAATAATCCGTAATTGATAAAAACTATTCTTAACAACCAAATTTATGTGCTTGGTTAAACATAATTCTGAGTCCAGAATGATACCAAGGTTCCTAACCTGGGAAGAAATTGAGAAATTGATTGTCTCAACAGTTCAGGCTGGTGGAGGTGGTGTAATGGTGTGGGGAATGTTTTCTTGGCACACATTGGGCCCATTAATATCAATTGATCTTTGAATGCCACAGCCTGCAGTACATGCGTATTGTTCTTGACCACATGCATGGCCACAATTTACCTTCTTCAAATATCAACTTCCAGGATGATAATGTACCATGTCACAAAGTCGTCTCAAACCAGTTCCTCAAACTGGTTCCATAGCCTTCCCAGACACCAGATCTGAATCCAATAGAGTACATAATTATACGGAGATTCCCAGCATGAATGTGCAGCTGAAAAATTGGCAGCAATGCACTCATGGCAAGATGAGTCAGAATCTCAAAGGAATGTTTTGAACACCTTGTGGAATCCATCCCATGAAGAACTGAGGCTGTTCTAAGAGCAAAGGGAAGTTCTAATACCCAGAATTTAGTGCGTCTATTACCAAGCTGTTTAATTCACAGCCCCAATCTAAAGACAAGAGCTGTCCTTGTGTTCACAAGCTTTGCCTTTAACTCAAAACACAGTTCAGCAACAGCAGCTGGAACAGGAGATGATTTATATCCATTTTGATCAGAACAAGTAACAGCCACAGCTAAAAGCTCTTTGATGATCCACTTCACTGTGGACTAGCAACTCAATGGAAGATTTATTACAGGTATGAAACGAAGACATATTACATTACAAGCTTCCTTACTTAGAGAAGGCCGCATGTGGACCAGGAAAGGATCTTAAAACATTTGTGAGGGATGAAAAGGTACCACCAGCATAGAAATGTGTTGGAAGTTTCAACATGATCCTCTACATCATAAACCATGTCATTAATGACTGTACTATTCATACAAAATGGCCATAAAAGATCACATATTACAACGTTTCTTAACAATTTAAGCATATAAAATCATTTTTAGTGTAAAGACTGTCTTTAATTTGCATATTGTTCCAGAAATCTGTGGTTTAACAAGGGGGAAAAAAATCCATTCATTTTCTGTACCATTTATCCTACACAGGGTTGCAGGGAGCCTGGAGACTATTCCGGGGCATGAGGCAGGGGGCACCCTAGACAGGGTACCAACCCATCAGAGGGCACAATCATACACTATGGACAATTTGGATATGCCAACCAGCCTGCAACGCAGGTTTTTTGGACTGGGGGAGGAAACCGGAGTACCCAGAGGAAACCCCCGAAGCACGGGGAGAGCAAGCAAACTCTGCGCATACTGGCCAGAGGCAGGAATGAAACCCTAAACCCTGGAGGTGTGAGGCAAACGTGATATCCAATCATAGCTTCACAGTTAAGCAGTAAAACAAAAAATGTGGATTATAAGTCTTTCAATCTCTTGACCAATCATACATTTTGTTATGCAGTCCCTACACCAATCAGAAGTCTGCTCATTCAGCAATAGGTTTATGTTTGTCATTACCCTATCTGTGCTGAAAAAAAATAAAAAAAATTATATATATATATATATATATATATATATATATATATATATATATATATATATATATATATATATATATATATATATATGTTTTTTTTTTCCTTAACACTGCATATTTGCTTGAAATGGGTTAGGGTTAGGGACAGACAGATGTTCAACCGGCCCAAAAGGACCCATGTCACACCCCTCTTCATCTGCTTCCACTGGCTTCCTGTAGCCGCCATATCAAATTCAAGGCCTTGATGCTCATGTACAAGACCTTGTCTGGATCAGCACCCCCCTACCTCAACACTGAAAGCTTACGTTCCCTCACGCAATCTGCTATTGGTTAATGACTGACACTTAGTAGTGTCTACTCAGCGTGACTCTGTCAATCTGTCACTATCTTCAAAAAACAGCTAAAGACCCACCTCTTCCGTGAGTAAGTAACTAACCTCTAAGACGCCAACCCCACATTATCCTTAAAAAAAAATAAAATAAATAATTAAAAAACCACAACAACTCTGGCTCTTACATCTCTACTCTGCGCACTTTGCTTCTCTAGAACTCAATTAAAAAATCTTGTACAGTAGCACTACTTGTATTGTTCTCCGCTTGATATATCGCTTTGCTTGTATTTCCTCATTTGAAAGTAGCTTTGGATAAAAGCCTCTGCTAAATGAATAAATGTAAATGTTCACTCTAAATAAACCTGATACATAGCAATATGGTTATTTCCATGTAACAAAGATCCTTCCATTAATTCTTCAAAAAAATGAACTAATATCAAGAAATACCATATTTTCATGGTACTTTAAACCACCATCCCCATGTTTTTCATTTGAACTTGTTACTAGGAGAGCGATGCTCAGAAATCCCAGCGCTATGACGTGTTGACAGCTGATGTAATTAAAAGTCCGGCACTTTAAAGCTTTTTCACAGAGCTTTCTGCTTGAACACATTTTTAACCAATCAGACAGTTGGATTCTAAACTCAGAGCAGTGAAAAGCCTGCTGTCTCTGTGCTGCAGTTATTCCTGCTATATTCGTCAGCACAGTGACATCCACGATATCATCCTTTAACACGAGCTAAAAATACAGAATCCCACGCAATTTGTCTCTCTCCCACGTCCTTTCCCTCCCTTCATAAAACATTTACACATGCCTTTTTTTTAAAAATAGTTCTGAAAGTCTCATTTGAGAGCAGAGTAGTGAGAGAAAAATTATGGATTCTGAACATTTCATATACACAATATAACATACGATGACAAACGGTGTAGAGTGTAGGGTGGGAATCAATTTAAACATGTAGGAAACATTGTGTACAGGTTTCCCTTCTCATCACTGCTGGAGCGAATTGCTATATGGAGCATGCAGTTAGCTATTAGCTGAACGCCGGCTTGTTTTCTCCCTTTAATTGGAGACTCCTGTGACCTGAGCCAGTGGAAAATGGAAGCGCCGCCATGCTAACAGCATCCATGCTGCCGGCACACCGCAGTGAAATTTCACCTACGCACATAATTGACTGAAGCTCTTCCATGACTTAAGTGAGGTGACGTGCGTTCATAAAACAGTCTGCGCCATGTGGCGAAAGAAAACAAGCTCTTAGGGGACATGTTGCTTTATACAATGTGCATCTCTTTCTTTTGTGTGGAAGGGTGGGTATGTGTCAGATTGGACTGCAATAGGTTTGTAATGAGGCTCTAGTGGGGCATGTGTGGGAGGGTGTTTGTGTGTGTGCTGTCAGGTTGCAGTAGGGTGTGTGTTTGTGTTTGTATTCTTGGCCTGTTGTGTACCTGGTCTCAGGTTGTGTGTGAGTGCAGTGTCCTGCTACAGTCATACAATAGGGTCCAACAACTCTGAGTCCACTACCATTGTTTTATTGATCGTTTATCCCACACTGTTAAATTAGATTTCCATTCATTCGTTGCTAAAGTAAGGAAATGAAGTTTATTCTTATTTACTAAAAAAATGCAAGATTCATAGAACCGTAATAATTAAAGTTATTTATTGGTTATTATGCAGCAATTATTAGGTGTTGATCAGTACATGATGATTAGTCTGTCAGGGTGTCCAAAACTATACTTGGGCAGTATTCAAAAGCAGAAGGGATATCAAATTCTATAGCTTGTTAGCAAATTCAACCACCTCTGTTGTCAAGTACTGGAGCTAATATACAACCCATACGAATACCTCAAACCATCAGATATATGCGCACAGAGGAGCAGTGCAAAAACACAACCCACGTAAAAAAGATAACGCCGCAAGTAACTTGCAGTTTTGTGTTTCAAACAGAGATGGCGATAGAGAGGCAAAAGTTCAGTACTGCAGCTTTAAAAATAGCTATTTGTTCAATTAGCAACAATGATTATGTAGATAGATAGAATTAAAATCCCCAAGAACCACCAATGTTCACAGAATTTTGATTGACAGGGCACATATCTAACTGCAAACCTTTTCCGATCAGCAAACATGCGAGATTAATTATCTCGTTTACTCACCACTAAGCATTCAACGTGTCACAGTATTCAGAATTGCACCCTTCAAAATTCTGAAACTTGTAGCCGGAAAAGTGTACAAACGATATCAGATGTTCTGTCGCCTGTGGGCTGTTGATATCTTGGCAATCCAGGCAATATTGTGACCTATTGCTGTCTTCAAAGATTCTGTTATTAAACTGCTCCATTGTGCTTTAAAAAGAGGATGCCAGAGTCGAAAAGTTTGACAGAAAGCACTCTGATGTGAGCATTCATAATGCAACAGGAGTATAATTGTAGGATATGGTATGGGGCAGGACTTCAGGAATTCAAGTCTGCATGGCACAAGATGGTGGAGAAATCTATAAGGACAGCCAACAGTGAACCCTTGGAAGTTGAACACTAGCTATGAAAGAACATGCTAAAATGAAGCACTATAGGATATTATAGTACATGTGTTCGCAAAATATTGCTTCAAACTCTCTCACAGCTCTAGGGTCCGTAGTTTGAACCTAAACTTGTGTTACTGACTGTGTGGAGTTTCTCTGTTTACTCTCCCCATGTCTATGTATTTTTCCTCTGGGTTCTCCAGTCTCCACCCACCTCCCACAAACATGCCAGCTATGCTAAATTGCCCATAGGTATAAATAAGTGAGTTGTTAATGTTCATTATGGTCTGTGATGTTCTGGTGTCCCATCCAGGGTGTATTCCTGCCTCATGCCGAGTGTTCCCAAGAGAAGCTCTGGATCCACCATGTCCCAGACAGGATAAAGCGGTTACTGAAGATGAACGAATGCTGTAAACTCAACGTTTTCTATCGGATGCCAAAATGTCCTTGCAAGCAGTCCAACACGCTGACGCATGAGAAAACATTAACAGCAGAGCTCTTTGTTTTGGAGACACCTTCCATGGTAGGGGTATACCATTAGTGTTAATGTGAACATTCGGGTGAAACAGATGGACATACGGTGTCTGAGAATAAAAACAAAAACCAGGATATTCTGAAAATTGTCAGAGTTTCCCAAACAGCTACTCAACAGTATGTGTAGGTTTCAATTCTGAATGAACCAGTATCAAGTGAAATTTGTTCATTGTTGATAAACGATGGAATAAAACAGTTCTTGGCTCAACATTCAGACTTCTGGACCATGTACGTGGCATCAGTCTATAATGAGGACTCCCTGTAGATTAACCTGCTGAAGCACAGTGCTGTGATTGTGTGGGTTTTATTATGGAAGCACTAATCCAGAGAGGATCCATGTAGGAGCACAACTGAGAGCTAAGAAGAGCAGTGGGAACCTGCTGGGATCACTACAGACCTGCTATCTGCAATCCCATAGTCCGCCTCCTCTGTTCGTCTCTTTCTTTCTCCCTCTTTCTTTACAATGTGTGTATTTACTGAGGCTCTCTTGCCAGGGATGGCTGTTTAATTTCCTCTGGGACAGACACACTAATACACCAGAGAGAAGGAGACAGACAGAGGGAGACAGACTGAAACAGCAAAAATTGAGTAAAGCAGAGTGAAAGGAGGAGAGACATAAAATAAAAAGAATAATAAAAAAAAAAAGAGTAGTTGAGACATCTTTTAGATCCCCTTTCTCACCTGTATAGGTGTGTGTGTGTGTGTGTAACAAGCAGCACATTCCTACACCTCTCCCTATGGGGCTTTGATTCAATAACACAGCTGCCACCATGTATTTCATACAGTGTGTTCCTTCATCTTAAACATACTGAACTCATACTTCATAGTATAGCGTAAAGGGACCTAAGCCTGCTTTTAAACAGGTGTGACAGGATGAAATGTTGCTCTAGCTGCAGATTTATGGGAATGCACACACTGAAGTCTCTGAAAGACTTCACAACTGAGATCCCTACTTTCAGTCTGATCACATTATACAGTCTTTTAAACCACTGCCAGATTCATCCTGATGTTCTGTTTCTTTCCGGAGCTTTCTACACCTTCTGCTGTGGTGTATGATTCCGCATAGATACCCTCAAGATTTGTACTTCCCAAAACCTGTTTATGCCCATGACTCACCCTTGCTTCAGTGCGTAATCTAGCTTGGATATTGTACCTCAGTGTTAACAAGTTGGACCCAAACACCAATCTATATATAATCAGCGTCAGCCAAACAACAACAACAACAACAAAAAAAAAAAAACCCCAAAAAAACCCAACCAAAAATCACACTTTTTGTATTTCAGTGGCACATTCAATAAAGCATAGCTGGTGGTATGGCTTTTACTTCACTTTTATGGAATCAACACAAACTCACAAGGCTACATGAAAGCTTATAACCAGGTGCAATAGTATAAATAACTACAATACTGTACCATCTGTTCTACTTCTTTTTTCCCCCCCATTTACTTTTACTCTTTTATCTTTCTATATTTATTCTTTTTGTTCTGTTTTTCAAGTTTTTATTTGCATCACTTGTTGTGTCTATCAGATTTTATTTTGGTTCAACCATTGTTATGCTGTGTTATTTATGCATTCCTTTTACTCTTTTCTCCTTTGTAGTGCTGCTTTGAGACTATTCTGACTGTGAAACGTGCTATACAAACAGAGCCAACCTGATTTAACACTTGGATAAACGCGTGTTACCTTCCCATCTCTGGCAAGGGGAACGGAGAAGGCGTACTCCAGCAGGAAGAGCAAACTGAAGGCTGGGTGCCTTATCATTCTCAGCTCCACGTTACCTTGTAGCATCAGGACGGAACTGGGGGAGAGAGAGAGATGGCCATGAATGCTCAGCACATGCATTATCAGCCAGCAAAACTCAAACTGTGTGTGTCTACCACGATTAAAGAGATCTATTTACTGTGGTGACTCACAGCAGATGCTCAGAGTCCTGATTCATTCATGTCTGTTATATCACAGTAAGCAGTTTGTACTGCCGCCACACCCTCGTGCTTCAAACAGTACTACTTATTTAAATGTTTTCTGTTTTGTTTTTTGTTTTTTTCTCTCCAAAAATTAACATATTTTTCCACAATTGCCCCTCATGGCTGAAGGGTATGGCACATGTATTTGTACTGTATAACAGTAAAACGCTTTTAAAGAACAGAACAGAAAACCAGCTTAGTCAAAACTCAATGGACGGGCAGTCTGTGGGACACAAGTACATTTACAGACTTGTCTCATGCCTTCATGTTTCGGGTCATTGTCTTTCACAGATTTTCTTCAAGTCCCAGGTAGTATCTAGATTCTCCCTGAGATCAAGCTCAACATAGGGATGAAACTCACCAGGTGATGAGCCATACCTGGATATTTCCTCATACGTATAAAACCTGGCATTTAGGCTAACGAGTTCTTGGTTGCATCACACAATAAAATCTTTTTTTTTTTTTTTTTTTTTTTTCATGGTCTGAGAATAATTTCTGTGTTTTTCTGACAACCTCCAAGAGAATGTAATGTGCCTTTTACTAAGAAATAGCTTGTTTGGCTTTTCTACCTCTGGTGGTTTGTTCAGTTTGGTTGGACAGTAAGCTCAAGGAAAAATCTTCAAACCTGTAGAAATGTTTTGCTACCTTTTCCTCAGATCTTTTCCTTGTTACAATCCTTGATCAGAAGTCTGTAAACAATTACCTTGGTCACTTTATATAAGCAGAGGTGTGGCTTCCAAATCAAATCTGATCAACTGAACTTATCACATGTAAACTTTAATCAGAAAGCTCTAAAAGACATCAACATTCAAAAACTTATAATACTAAAGTCATGACTTAAGGTTTTTTTAAAGCCCATTTTCTCACAATTTAGTTATTTTCAAATTCCCACCCACCTACTAACTCTTCCCTGCCATGACAACTACCAACCAGGAAGGTTAAAGGCTAGCACATGTGTCCTCAGAGACATGTGAAGCCAGCCACTGCACCTTTTTGAACTACTACTGTTCGTGCTATATCACAAGGCCCACAGATGTGTCGCTCTAATTGGCAGACGACATAGTAACACTTGAATAAAGACAGCACAAATAAATTTGCTGTTGGACTCCCTGGTCATCTACAGACGATTTCAAAAACATATTACTGCTGTACCATTTGGAAGCTGAATACTTTCTAAATGCACTATACATGAGAGATTAGGTTTTTTTTTTTTTTTTTTTTTTTTTTTTAAGTAAAGTAGCAATGTAAAGCAATGTAGGAGTGCAACTAACTTACTATTTAAAATGTTTTTTTTTTTTTTTTTTTTTTTTTTAATTCAGCTGTAGTTTATAAAGACACTATTTTTGCTAATCTATCCTGTTAAAGCATGTACACTAAACATGGCTTTAACAAATTAAATAGCTGCAGAGAGAACCAAACTCATTAGTGGCCAATCGAGCCCAGCGTGGAAAGAGCGATGAGAGATTACAGTTGTGTACGGGGCTAGGATCCCACCCTTAAACAACCACTTGGCACTAATGAGGGAAATAATTGACTCATGAATAAGCAGGAAGTGTGCTGAAATAACTACATGTGTAAGCCGGTAAGCTTGTGTAGTGGTATCACTGTGCATATAATTATTAGGGGAATAAAATAGGGCAGTGGTGACTCGATGGGTAAGGATTTGGGCTGTTGGCCTACTGATTAAAAGGTCATGAGTTAAAACCTAGCCTCAGTTGTTTCCTGTGCCAATTAAGTCCCTTTGGATAGGAAACAGCAATCAAATGAGGTAAATATACATGTAAAAAAAAAAAAAAATCCCCTCCTCATCTCTTTATGGAGTCCCAGTAATGATAAGAATATGTCACAGTTTTGACCTGGGCTGATTCCCCACTAGGAAAATAGCTTATTTTGGTGCTGTTTTTATTGAAAAAGAAAACCTAAAACAGCCAACAGATTTGTTTTAAGCTTCTGAGGTTACGGTTGGGTATAGGCATTGCATTATTTAAATATAGTAGCACATCAGTGGAAATACATTACAGTGAGAGAATAATTTGTATTTGTGTGTGTGTGTGTGTGTGTGTGTGTGTGTGTGACTTTAGTGGAATAAATTTCTAAAGAGAGGCATACAGTAGATCTCAGGGGTCTTAAGGAGTCAAAATTTAATATACATTTAATTAGTGTAAGTAAATATATTAAAGCGGGTCTTGGAGCTCCCTGGAAAGTGTCGTGAGGTTAAGGGAATTTATTTTTTATGCATTTGTGCAATCCAAAGCTGGACATCTACACACTCAGACATAGAAATTGATAGAGCTTTTTCTTTTATTTGGAGGGCTATGTTACAGTCCCTCTAGGGAAAGGGGAAAAAGAGAAAAAAAAAAAAAACAAGCAGAAGGATTTGAAATACTCAAAATGAACACCGTTTCAATCTGCCAGGGCTCTGCAATAGACCATACAAACAACCTACTGGTTTCCAAACTGGGTACATGAATGGGCACAGATGTGCTAGAAGAAAGATAATGAGGAAAAACAATTAGAAGACTGCCATATTAAAGTTTGGCACAATTAGTGCTACTATACATCTGCAGTGTAGAAATCTATTAATTCCCCCAAAACACCTGTCATGTTTTCGTCATGCATGACAGTCTGGCATGGCTAATTTGATCCCAACAGTCTGCTTTCACCTTTCTTTCATGCTCTCTCTCACACATACACACCCAGTCATCAAGATGGTGGCAGTGTCGAGCTGTAAACGTATTGTTAATTAATCACATTCTCTGTTCGACACCCCGAGAACTGCGTCGGCTCCTCCATGCCAGACTCCTGCACCCTAAACTAGCCGTAAATGACAGGAAGCTGCGGTTGGTCTCCCGTTAGCACGTAGCTGCAACACGTTCTGGTGTGAACTTCGAGATCTTGCACGTCAGAGGCGAAGAGCTGAAAGGAAGTCGTGAGAGACAACATAAGGGAGATGTCAGTTCACTCTCTCTCTACTGTTCGTCTTCTCCTCATGCTCGTCAGGATTTAAATATAGCCCTGTTTCCAGGCATGTTGGTGCACACGAGCTGTATGAAAGTTCGGCACTCTGTTCTTGACTTTTTCACCTCGTGGCATTTCTGCTGGGCTGACATCCAGCACGAGCTAATGAAGCAAAGCTTAAAGCAAAAGTGGCCGCAGAGGGGATCCTCATCTGGCCAAAGTGAAAACGTCTGAAAATGCATTTCTGAAATCAGATTAGGTTTGTGCCATACATTATTTATGGCTCACACAGAAGAATTCATATCTGCTATCAATTAGAAGGTGTGATGAATGAAAAGATTGAGGCAAAGGTAACTCAGGTGCAGGGAAGGTAGAGCATGAGGGGAGTGGAGGGGAAAAAAAAGTTTTAAAAAAAAAAGTTTAAGGATTCTGCTGTGATAAGAAGTCAACTAGTATAAATCTACTGTAAAGATGAATACCAGAAGACGTAAGACCTTAGGAATAGTGATAAGTGGAGAGAACTGAGTGAGGTCAGGTCAGTATTTATATTTGACACTGAAAATTTCAGATGCAGTAGTGTTTTGTTCAAGAATGTAAAAAAGAAAAAAGTTCTATACAACACTCAAAAGAGAATCTTCTACTGGTGGGAAGTCTGGACTTGGTCCCTTGGAAGAAGCTCTGGTGGATGGCTTCACATATTTTTGTTAGTTCTTACTGAACAGAAATGGTAGCTGCCATATGATAGGTCTCACGTAGCTAGCATGTACAAACTTGATAACTAATATGGGAAAACATTGGAGGGGAAAAAAAAGTAATGGCATTCCTCTTTGAAACATTTGTCTATGAAGGTCCATCCATGAATTTTTCGAATATTGAAAACCCTTCCAAAACCTACACAGTTGGGATTATACTACCAGTCTAATAGTTCTGAATTACACGATATTAACAGACATGTTTTATGGGGAAATTAATTTCAGAATTTTATCTGGAAAATTGACCCACCTGTGTGTCTCTGTAGAACTCTGTTTAAGGCCACCGCTTCCCCCAGCCATGTGCTCTAGCACCATCACCTGAGGTCCATCCACCCAGCACAGGCCATTATGGACACCGATGTGCAGCCTTCTCTCTTGCACCACCACCGACCGCACCTCCGCACCCACTCTCTAAAGAGTGAACCCACACACCGACACGTATGAGCAAACATGATGACCTTATCTCTTTAGGTTCACAACATAGTAAAACTAAACTAATCTCCATCTCAAGTGCTAGCACTATAGAAAAAGCATACTATATTGAGAGACACATTAAAACGTTTCTCATTAGTGATGACTGCAGCTACAACAACACAAAAACAAGTGCGTTACTGCCAGTGACCTACGCACAACCTTTTCATCATCTCTATTTATCGTATTGTTATTCATTTATACGGTTAATGTTAAATTAATGCTTGTAGGCTTAATGCACATATGTAGTGCTAAAGATGACAGTTTCATACAGAAAAATATTTTATATATTTTTACATATCATGTCACATCATATTACATTATATTACATGATATTATATTATATTACATTATATATCATATTACATTATATTATAAAAATATTTAATATTTATGCAAGGCACTATAGAGGTCTTGGGATGCTCTTTGATAGTATGTCTGACTGGTTTCTCGTTTCTCGTGATGGTAAGTGTGTAGAAATAATAAACACGTGCGGAGCACATGTGACAGATTCAACTCGACACAACACACCCAATGAGTCACACACACATTCCACATCAATTATATGCGTGTTTAGCGAGCAGGAGCATCTCCTTTGGCAAGCCTTGTTTGTGTTTAAATCTCAGAGGAGAATGGAGCAATGTGCGCTTGTCATGGCCACATGATTGTGTTGAGATCCTGTCAGTTCTGTCCTCTGGGGTTCTCTGTGCTTTATCGATCAGCTCTCTCCTCTGCTTCTAATCAAAGCAGGACTTATTTTCTTTTAAAAGAAGTGCATGTTGTAGCACTGACCGAAGAGAAAGAAGCGGTGCGGAAAACAGCCAGAAGAAAAACCGAGCCATTTGCATATTTATGTAAACCAGATTTAAACAAAGCGAGTCTGCACGGACTAATCTCAAGAATTACACTACTTTGCTACACCATGATTCCCAGACTTACTGACTGACCGAAAGATTCTTAATTCAAAACTGTTATTGGTTAATAAATATACTGGTAAATAAGTACTTATATAAAGACTTTGGTTTTCTTTGGTTTAGCCCACGCTAATTAAGTTAATAAAACTGTGTTGAATGTCTTGTTTCAAAGAAGGATTTCAAGTAGAAAAGGAAAACCTTCAGAAGAACCAAAAAAAAAAACAAAAAAAAAAACAATGATTATTTCTCCCCCTTTTCCCCAGCAGTAAAAATTAGTTATATCCTGTGTTAAGAAATAATTCAGATCTTGTTCATAGTAAGAAGTTTATGCTATAATACCTGCAGCTGTTAAAGCTGTCAAAACAAAAACAACTGACTTAGTCTAAATTTTTTTAACCCCTTTTCTTCCTGATTATATTCCTGATATTCCCACCTATCACACAACATCTAACAACTAAGTAGATTAAAGGCAAGAACATGCTTCATCTGAGACACGTGAGGCCAGCCACCACATGTTTCGACCTGTTACTCATGCTGCGTCACAGGGAAGCTGAGCACTCAGAGGAAAGTGCTATCTGCCCTCTTCTGCATACATGAGTTTACAGACACCAACGATTGGTTAGTGTTGCTGTCATTGACAGGGGTGAGAGAGTATTGCTCCTCACACCCAGAGAAAACAACCAATTTTGCTCTCTTGAACTCCGAGGTCTTTTTCTGTTGCACCATTTAGTAGCCCCACATATTAGTTATTGACCTTGGCCTGTACTCAACATGTAACTCTTGAAATTATATTAAAAAATGACCTACTGTCCTTTTTTTTATCTAATTCATAGTTACATACAGTGCTGTGGAACATCCATGAAACAAGTTAGTTCCTGATATAATTTATGCCATTTATAACAGTAGTCATTTCCTCACCAGCCTTTTGTGTTCTCTTGTGATGATAATAAGCCAAAAAAAGACACCAAACCCAAAAAACGCAGCTTGTCATGTTACAGAGAATCCACAAAGCCCTCCAAATTGAAGATTTTCCCATGTCGGAAAACTTCGTCATAATTATTGGTTTACCTCTGATTGTTACAAGGCGCTGAATTTGGAGACCCCTTCCAACAAAGTTAAATAAATGTCTCCTCACAGAAAAGTTCCCCATATCAACAATTACGTACATTTTTACCAATTTGTGTGACGCATCTATCAAAAAAACTCCAATATATTAGAAGGAGTAAATTAACATAAACCTGTGTAATGGATGAATTACAGCTGGAACTACTGTCAGAGCCATGCTATCACACCTTCTGACCAATCAGAATTGAGAATTCAACAGGACTGTAATACAAGATAGAAATCAAAAAGACCTCCATTGTTCCATTGGCTGGATAAAATGTATGTGTGAGGAGCTTTAATAGGTTTTTAAGGATGCCTATTTTCTGTACCAGCCAAAAAAATAAAGAGAAAGAAAGAGAGAGTATTTATTTCAAAATGTCTGCTCTATGGTTTTGGATATTTTCTTCCATGAATACTACCTTCTATCAAAGGATGTTAAACAGAAAACCTGGCTAAAACACTAAACATCAATTGTCTGAGCTCTTGCACTTGTCCATTAATCAAAATCCCTCCATGTTTACCAAACATATTTGTGAAAGAGGACACCAGCACCACCGCAGCATGGCTCTACAGTCAGACACCTGCTGCTGCTAAGATGTATTAACTGCTAAGCTCGGTGGCAGAAGCAGTCAGAAGTTGTTTATCACAGTGGTGGGTTTATGTGAGCCTGCGTTCAAGATGAACAGCGTTTCTCGAACACTTTTCCTCTGGCTGCTTTCTACCCAGGCCTCCCACGCACTCGCTTCTCCAATTAGTATATCAATTGTGCTAAGGGTTTATATGCAGGGCTACAGAGAAAGCGAACGAACACACCCTACTCTAAACTATGATTCATACAGCAGAAGCAGCAGTCAGCAAGAAGAGCGCCAAAACCTCTCATCAAGTAGACATAATGCAATTTAGACCTTGGTTTAGTTAAGGGAGAATGGGACATGTGACTCACAAGGTATTATGAAACCATGGCTTTGGCTTAAGCAAGCAAGAAAGCAAGCAAGCAAGCAATCCCAGAAAACGTGCTTAAAGGTATGGGGAAAGGACGAGCTCTGTCCTTCATAGCGTTTATTAAATCCTATGATTTACAAAATCATGCCTTTGATTGAACAGTCTATTTGAATCAGAGCAACCTAGCCTCCTGTGATTATTTTATAACTCGGCAAGTTGATACAAGTCTAGCCAAATGGGCTTTTATAGTCATTCCTCTATATATCTTGTATACCGTTTCTCCAAGACCATGGTGCAACCCTGGACAATATACACAAGACTATATTATATTATATATATATATATATAGTGCAAATACACAACAGTGTGACACGAGTGCAGGACAATAAATACACAGAACAGATCAATAGACGCACAGGACAATAAATACATAGAACATGGGCTGTAAACTGTAAACTATTTTGTAGCGTAGCAGCAATAAGTATAACAGCAATATTGGCAGCAAAAACAAGCTCCATAATAAAAAGTGACTGATGCAGCTTTGTAAAGTGAAGGTGTGCAATGTAGGTACATTTAGGTAGAACCGGCACACAATCCACAGAGTCGGTGACTTTTTTCAGTAGTATTTAAACACTCGCATTTAACACAATAGAAAATACAAACTACATCATGTACCAACAGTTATTTGTATACACAACTTAATGTGGCTACGAAATACTAAATTGAGGTCATGGAATAGTAATGTGTGCAAAGGATATAGGCTATGTATCACACTGTTAACTTTTTGTTTTAAGTTGTCAGATGCATAAAATAGTGCCACTCTTGTAAATTTGATGAGCACTCCTGATAAGAAAATGTGCCCACGGTTTGAAAGATAAGTTGAACGAGTAGCCATTTGCTACACTTATAGCTCACTTTATATAAGTGGAACTCATACTTTCATCCATAAAATATTCAGTCCTCGAGATAAGCAATGCCTCCAGTTAAGATGCTGCCTCAGATCCATGTCTCCCATGACTTTAACTGAATTAATAGTGTCATATTTTTGTATTTAATGCTGCCACAATATGGAATTCCATGGTATTTTTTGAGCGACTTTTCAGTGGCTGCTTTAACAGGGTCAGGGTCGCAACGGATCCGGAGCCTATCCCGGGAACACCGGGTGTAAGATGGGATGCTAGTCCATCGCAGGGCACCATGCACACACTCAGGGGCAATTTAACATACCCAATCAACCTAAACCTACATCGGAGAACATGAGAAACTCCACATAGACAGTAACCTGGGCTCAGGAACAAACCCAGGATCCTGAAGCCATGAGGAGGTGACGTTAACCCTCTGCACCACCATTACACCCGAGTATTTTGACAGATTTATCTTTCGTTTTAATTGAAATACTTTGCTTAATATTTAATGTAGCACTTTGGTTTGCCATCAAACAAGCGTTTCTGATATTTTACACTCTGATCTCTGGGACATTAAGGTATTCGAGGAGACGCATCAAGTAATTAAATCAGGAAGTGTTGTGACTGGCTTCAGCAAATGCCTGCCACGAATGCCAGCAATTTAAAAGAGCAGCGGAGACTCAATTGCATTAATAAACTCATTAGAATTCAAGATGCTGTTGTATTTGGCTTTCTTCATGACTGAGTTGGATCTTCCTCTTCATTTTGTGGGATTTCTCAATAAATCATGAGAAAAGAAAGATAGAAAAGGGCACACACTTCAGTGGACAGCCTTACCATTATTTTCCCTTCTCAAACCAGAAGAAGAACACGGTCCATGTTTAGTGAATGCTTTAATTTAAGAATAGACAACTTTAAATTGTTGTCTGTAGCTATTTAAGGACAGTCATAGAGTCATAGTTTCAGCATAAGATGCTGACATGCTCATAGCAGCTTACATTTCCAGGTTGTTATGCACTGCTTCCTCCATTTATCACAGGCAATTTCCTCCCTACAGGAGGGCTTCACTCAGAGGTCTCCAGACACCAGGGATCAAGTGGGACAAGACACACAACCCAAACTCTTCCTTTCATCCGTAAAACCATTATGACTGGGTGTGGTATAAGTTTCAAAAGTTTTCCAGTTCTAACAACACAAACCAGAACCAGGTGACAAGAAACAATATGAAGATATAATATTAATATTTAACTACATTATATTATTATACTCTTTTATGGGAGTATTAAAAGAGCATTGGGATAATCATTTCACTTTTATAATACATACCAACTTATTGCACGTCTACTACATACAGTTGTGAGTTGTGCTGATAAATTTGCATACCCCTTGCAGAAGCTGCAAGATGTTAATAATTTTTTAAAAAAAAAGTAGTAGTTTTTTTTTATTTAGTACTGCCCTGAATAAGCTATTTCACATTACAGATGTTTGCATATATCCACAAGACACAATAATAACTGAATTTACACAAATGAACCCGCTCAAAAGTTTACATACGCTTGATTCTTAATACGACTGTTTTTATGTTTTGTGATAGTTGTTCGTGAGTCCCTTGTTTGTCCTGATCAGTTAAACTCCACACTGTTCTTCAGAAAAATCCTCCAGGTCCTGCACATTCTTCACTTTTCCAGAATTTTCTGCATATTTGACCCCTTTCCAACAGTGGCTATATGATTTTGAGATCCATCGTTGCACACTGAGGACAACTGAGGGACTCGTACACAACTATTACCAAAGGTGCAGATTTACACTGATGCTCAAGAAGGCAACACACCCAGGGGGGTGTAAACTTTTGAACAGAATGATCTTTGAAAATTGTTATTTTGTCTTCTGGGAAAAAAGTAAATATATTATGTAGCTTGTAACTGTATGTAACAGGCATTTTTTAAATAAAGCTTGCCAGAAAGGTTTATTGGATATCTAGTCGGGACTAGAGGCATGCATCGAGACCGGGGACCCATGGGACGCAATTAAAAGTTATCTAAGCAGGATATTTTTAGTTTCATGCCAGTAAGTGGTCAAACATGAAGCTTGCAGGACAAGGAAAGACCAAGTTCATTAAGGTGAATCTGAGCAGTGCATTTAAAGTGATGCATTTACACTGTTCTTTCATTCATCTTTAGTAACTGACTGGTCAGGACGGGTTTAAATTAGGCTGGTTTTATATTGGGGCTCCCAAGGGGCGCAACAGAAAAGCATTCGCCCGATCATCCAGATAGTGTGAGCTCGAATCCCGACTATGCCACAGTTAGCAAAATTGTCAATGCTGTCTGGGTGGGAGGGGTGGCATACTTTCTCTCCCTCATCAATCACAGCAACACTAGCCAATCACGGGCGTCTTTTCTTCCAAGAGTGTTATACCAGTCCCTGATCAGCTGGTTTCACATTCCTTGCCCTCCCTGGTTGGTAGCTGTCATATGATAGGTGGGTGGGAATTGGACAAGACTACTGGTAAATTAGTGAGAAAATTGGGGGTGGATTTTTTTTTTTGTGGGCAGGTAGAAACATATTTAGTCTATTAAAAAAATACATATATACATAGTGGCCACACCCCCTTCATGTTTAAATCCAAATACAGATAATGGCATTGTGTTACACTCAGTGTATACATTCACACCAGTTTATTTTTTCTTATATTTTCTTGTTAACTATTTTTTGTAGACTTCACAGGTTTAACAGGATGTCACAGCTGTGCATTTAGCAGCCAAGGTGTTAGTAAATCTAAACAATCCGATAAGCAGCATAACTTCGCAAAATGGCTTTCGGGCATCTTTATATGATACTTTGGTCATATTGTTCGTACCTAAACACCGATGTGAGTCAGTCACAGAAAAGACAGGGAGTTAGAGAGCTAGAGAGAGATATAGAGAGGGGAAAAATAGAAAGGAAGTTTGATGTCAGTAGCTTAACCTGGCACATCTGTTACATCTTTTTATTTCTGTTCCTTTCGTCTCAGCTGCTGTTCTCTGCTTCTCTCTCATGCGTGCTCTCTTTGTGCTGTCACGATTTTTGTTTCCTGCCCCAAAAATATGAATATTTTACAGCTAAGAAGCTTAAAGGGAACAATGAAATGGCCTGCAGTTAAATTATACCCTATTTTCATAGCCACAGAGCAGAGAGAGTGGGAGTATGAGAGCAATACAGAGAAAGAGAGAGACAGAGAGAGAGAGAGAGAGAGAGAGAGCGAGAGAGAGAGACAGAGAGAGAGAGAGAGAGAGAGAGAGAGAGAGAGAGAGCGAGAGAGAGAGACAGTTAGAGAGAGCGAGAGAGAGAGAGAGAAAGAGAGACAGACAGACAGTTAGAGAGAGAGAGAGAGACAGACGGGGGGGGGGGGGGGGGCATGAATGGAATCAAATTTAACAATATTAGGAAAGAGAGCAGAAAAGTAGTCTTGACTGAATACAGAGTCGTGATGACGCTCATCCTCCCTTTGTGGTTTCAGCCTCTCCACTGTGAAATGTCTCATCCCGAAGGGTTACACGTCATTTAGCCCAGCTGCTGTAGCAAAGGTCGTCTGACTAGACAGCCACCAGCCCACTGCTTGAGCCACAGTTCAGACATTACATGAAGATGAAAAGTAGACAAGTGCCCTCACATAACAATGGCAAAAGAGAAAGCATTCAGGAAGGAGCCCAAAGAGTTCATTTTATCAAATAAGTGTAATGGTGTTCGGTCATGGAGAATGTGTCAAGATACTTCAGACCCCACATGAACACTCTCCGTAAAAAAAAGGTCCCAAACTGTGGGTTTTTAATTTTTTATTTCCTTCTGTTACTGGGGTGGTACCATTAAGGGAACATCTTATGTTATGGGAACATCTACTTTGTATAACTGAATCTTGTCATAAGAAACCTGTTTAAATTAGGCTTAAGCATAAGTTTTGATGAGAAATGTAATATTTTTTATGTAAACCATACGTAATTTTTTTTTCTTAAATCTAACCGACACATTCTATTCGACAACGCTTAACGTGCTCTGCTGCTTGTTGAAAACGGTTCTGAGAGAGTTTCACAGATCCGCAGGCCAACCACAAGCAGATCATGCCCAAGAAACAGCACCGTTTGGTCGGTAAAAGAATGTATGCTGTATACAGTATATGTCCTGGCAGAACTATTGTATCTACTAGCAAGCCGTGTTTATACAAATGAAACATGACTGCCCCCTACTGGTCTCGTCTTTCTTGCGCATGATTCCCCAAGAAATCGCAGGATCCTTTATCCTTTGACGCGCATTTTCGATGGCCACATCTGTACCTTTACTATCCTTTATTTGGGAAGGTGCATGTGCAGTCTTAGAAAAAAATTCAAATCTTAAAGGTTCTTCAGCCTTTAAAGTCCATGTCAACTCATTTTTGTAACACATTTTTTAATAAGTTAGCTACAGCTTAAAGAATTTACAACAGATTGCAAACGAAAGAAGAAGAAGGATTTTTTTTTTTTTTACAGATTTCTTGAAAATTGGTATTTCTATATCTGTTAATGATGACTTCCCCAACCACTAAGATGACTTCATTCCTGCTTGCACGTTTTCTTTGCACCTCAGAAAATCTGTGTCTAGTTAGAATTTGTACCATTTTATACACACTAATTTAGTTCAACAGTTTGTGTGGCAATGCTGAATAATTTCCTAGTGTTTGTTAGTTTCTTTTTTAATGAGAACGAGAATTAGCAGAGTCAAGAGGTACTGTGATCTGTAAAAATGTATGTAAGAAAAACTCTTTACTTAAAATTTTGCACTGAAAAGCCAAGGCACTGTTGTTTGCATCATGCTTACAAATGTTCTAGTACTAAAAAAGTACCGTCATTCATTATGCACACCCACAGAGTTCTGATCAGATAGAAAAGTCCTGTTAGTAGCTGTTAGTCATAATTAAGTTGGAGATATATAGTTATTAAATCTCTTACTGGTATAAAAGTCTTTAATGAGGTGCTTTTTTTGTTTCTAACATTTGAAATCATACTACCAGGGGCTTGAAAGGTTCTGTGTACTGTCATTATCCAATGAACTCTTAAAAGCCTTTTATTTTTCCACCCAAGAATGTAGTGTATCTTTAAAGCTTTACTATTAAAACTAATTCAAGCTATACCAGTGATACTTAAGGTTCAGTTATGTAATTTAAATCAATTTTAAAGGTATTTAATATTCATGTTTCTAGGTGAAAGTTACATACATATAAATGTACCCTTGAGGATACCACCCCAATACAAGGTACTGTATAGTTTAGTTTAGAACATGTTCCCATTAAAAGTGAAAATTGTTGCCTTAGTCCAAAACAGCTTTGATGTCAAGGAAAATGGGTCTTTCACGACATTACTGGGGTTTGTCATTTCTCAGCGAAATGTATCCCGTGTGTTTTTACAGGGCCAGGAAGTGCATGAGAGAAAATCCTCTTCTCAGTGCCATTGCTTTGAACCCTAACCTGCTTTGATGCTTTAGTTCTCCACTACTGTGAATGAAGTTAAAGATGAATAATAAAGCAAATGGCACTGCAGAATGAATGAAACTGTGCATTGATTATCACTGATCTGAAGCAGTTTTCACCCTTGCGCGCCTGAAAATATAGAAATGTCGGCAAGAAAGAACTGAATGCGATCTCTTATTTAAAGGTTAGACCGAGTGACACACTGTCAGCTTTGCTTTTAATCCAGAGGCGATGGCTTCATTACAACCCGTGGCAGCAATTGCTCATTCATAAGCTCTAGACTCGGATCACAAAGCTAAAAAGGTGGCACAACCTTGCAATTCTAATTTCCGAGGACATACTGAGCTATAGCTATAACACCAGAGCACTAACCAGCCCTACCACTGACCATGACTCGTCGTCATCCGTTCAATAGGCGATTACATTACAATACTACAGTATTGAACTTCAGATAGATTGTATTCATGGACTAGGGAAGGCAGAAGATGAAGAAAGGCTTGGGTCACTTCCATAAACTCTGATGCCAAAGAGTTCCTTTGCCAGTACGTCTATGATTATTAAAAAAAATATATCTTAAATAGGCCCGCCTGAAGCACTTAGGAAGAAAGTAATACAATAATGAATTGAATAAAACATAAATCAATGTTCAAAAGCACTCACCTCATTGCAATTTCAAATGGAAATGATGGTCCGAAAAAGGTAATGGATCTGATGAAATTTAAATCTAACGTTAGTATTATGTATTATGAATTGTCTGTATTATATATTATGTATTGTCTGTATGTCTGTTACCTTTTGCAGCAAAACTAGTTTCCCCTAAGGGGGACAAAAAAAACTAAACAACAAACAACAACAAGTATTAGAAGTTAATACTGAATGGTTGCTGCAAAACATGCTTGCATAATTAGGAAGGATCAGAATAAGGACTTGATATGAAGACTTGATAAGAACATGGTCCATGTTGTGTCTAATGGTGAAGATAGTTATCTACTTGTATGTTGTATGTAAAATTGAATGCTAACATTGCTGTTTGCAGTATGGTGGTATGCGTGCATGCCAGTGCTCTCTGGTTTCGGCATTGTACTACTATTGGCTGAAGTGTTTCAGTTGGCCAAGAGATTGGGCTGAATTTTGATCCATTCAGCAAATGATCTGATCACAAGCAGAGATGGATGGCCCTTCACACCTCTATTTATTGCCTTGACTGACTACTTGTAATCAGATTTCCAGAACAATGCATTCCACAGGTTCCCAACTGCCGTCCTGGAGTACCATATTTTAGTCGTCGATGTAAATGCATAGCTCAGTTTAAATCTGTGCTGAAATTCAACAAGGCATATATAGCTTGTTTGTTAAAAAAGATTGCTCGTGTTGGTTTCTGGCACGTCTTCCATTCTTTCTTGCAACTAGATTCTGCCCACGTACTTTACCTGCTCCTGCTTCCACAGTGCAAAACTGTTCAAAAGTGGAGTGCTCACATGCCTTTATGGATTTTCTTGTTTTCTGTACTTTGGTCTCTTCCATTAGTTCCTGGAGTTCCTCAAATGGCTACCTTAAGAAGTCTAATTCCCTCCAGCCAATCAGAACCCAGAACTTCAGCTGGGTGTGGGAGACCCTGACCTTAAAATACCAATAGCAGACCTAAAATGTGTGAATTTCACAGTATGAATACACTACTCTCATTAATAGTACAAAGAGATCTCGTACACAATTAAAACTGTAGGCCATTGGACATGGTTTAAACTATTTGAGATGTAGGGACAATGCCACTTTGTCCTTACCAGTTTCTGTGCCTTGTGGTGCATATTGTTGATTTTTTTTTTTTAGGGGGTAACACCCTCAGAGGAAAGCACTAACTGCCCTCTTCCATATCCATGAGCTCTCAGACACAATTGGCTAGCGTTTCTGGGTTACACTCAGATTTGAACTTGTGATCTCATAATGATGGGGTGAACGCTTTACCGTTGCACCACTCAGTATTTAGGTCATTTCTACCTAAAGACATAGTAAAGGGCAGTGATTACGTGAATCAATTTAAAACTTTCAATCGCGATTTGCTAATGTTGGAAGTCATTTTTCGAAACACGTGCAAAATACTTTCACTGATGAGCAGGTATTATATTTGCAGGAGCCCATTTCAGCAAGTTGAAAACAAAACGATACCATTTAAGCCTTAATAACCAGATAGGTTATCGAGATTACGTCTTAAAGTAAGGAATCCGAATTTTTTTCTCAAAATGACTCACTGCATTAGAAATGCACCGAACGTTCGCACTTCACACTTCTATCACTTCTGCCCACCTTTATTTTACATTCACATCACATTTCTCACCACATATAATGATTTCAGTTCTGTTTTACTTGTCCAGGAGTCTTCTTGAGATTTGAGCTAGCTGTGACTATGAAGAACAATTACCACATGCATATTATATATATATATACATATATATATATATATATATATATATATATATATATATATATATATATATATATATATATATCATTTGCCTAATGTGTTCTACCTAACTTTCCATGCGACATCACTCATGCAGTTATTTTTGTAAATCTCCCACAACATGCCCACTAAGTGCACACAATTATTCCAAAGCAGACACAAATTAGGTCTCAGTGTGCTAAAAGTGACATGGTGTGTTAGAAGTTAGAAGTAAATTATTTCCACAGAAGCCAGAAAACAAGATAAAATAAAGCAGGGTGCTAGGTGGAATGTTACAGCTCAAAGGAGCTGTAGGGGCTGAGAGAGACAGCAGAAAGACAATTTGAATGAGCAAACAAAGTGATTGGTATTTTAGAGCACATCCTAGTTCTTTCCAAGAGAGTATTAATTGGCTACCCACTCTAATTAGGATGAAAGTCTTCAAAGTGTTTCCTCCGTTTTCTACAGCCTCTGGCAGACAGGGATGCTCTAGTTTTTATAATGAGGACGAGCATGAATGGGAGACAAGGAAGAGACGATCAATCTACCAAAAAAAAAAAAAAAGAAAAAAAAAGGCATGAGAAAGAAGCATTGTGAAGCAGTGCGTTTCATGGAATCCGGATCTATTCATTTTTATTCAATAAAGAAAATAACTTGCCTTGACTCTTTCCACTACGCCTTCTCAGAAGTCAAAAACCCGGCTATTGTTTTTGGAATGCAAGTGTGTGTGTGAGCACGTTGTGAGAAGATGCTCGGCTAGATGAAGAGACAATGCATCAGGAGTCACCCCCTTGAAAAGGTCACCCTCCCACATGAGGGCCAATTAGAGACTCCCGTCAACCGCAATCACAGCTGAATTACCGCCTCCAAAAGGTGGCGGCGCGGAGGTCACGTCAGGCAAGAAGCGAAAGACAAGCGCCAGGGAAGATTGATTATCAATCTCTCCTTCTCGATCTCACTCCCTTTGTCTGCCTCTGTATCTCTCATTAGGATTTTACAGAGACCAGAGGCACCTGTAGGGCTCTGAGTGTCATTCACAGATCTCACATACTCTAAGAGGCTCATGTGGCTACTTGATGATGTAGATTTATTGAGCCATTAGGCTATTATGCAATCATTAAGCTGGCGGAGGGACAAAAATAAAAACAACAAACTTCAGATCTCTAGATCTGAACATTCTCAAAAGAGGCTAGCTGCAGGAATGATACATTAGCATTAAATCCTTGTTGAATTCTCGATTCTGATTGGTCAAAACGTGTTCCTAAAACAGGCTTGTAGTAATGTGCTCTTTATTAATATGCTGTTGTTTCTATAGTAACAACTAACTCCGAAACCAATCCTAATAATAAACATATTAAAGCACATTATTTAACAAAGCTGTATAAAAATGTATAATAGTTGCTATGGTGAATTTTTCTCTGTAAGGAGATGTTTATTTAACACTTTATTTATTTATCACATTTAACATTTATTTGTGGTGGTGGTTAATGTTGTGGTGGTGGTTGCTGTCGTGGTGGTGATGGTGGTTACTGTTGTGGTGGTTACTGTTGTGGTGGTGATGGTTGTGACTGTTGTGGTGGTTACTGTTGTGGTGGTGGTGGTGGTTGCTGTTGTTGTGATGCTGGTGGTCACTGTTGTTGTGGTGCTGGTGGTTGCTGTTGTGGTGGTTGCTGTTGCTATTGTTGTGGTGGTTGCTGTTGTTGTGATGGTTACTGTGGTGGTGGTGGTTGTGGTTCTTCTTTTCTATTTCTTCTTCTTCATCGTTTCCACCCACTTTCTGAATGATGAATGCTCATGTGTGAGATGGTGATCGAGAAAGATGCTAATGGAATATTGATACTCAAAGATTAGAAATGTCCAAACTACAACAGACAAATGAATTTTCTGCAGTTGGTGTTGATGGCCTTTCTCCAGGCCTGAGTTAATTACTTGATTAGAAGGGGGGGGGAACCCCACATCACAGCATCCAAAGTAGCCATCAAAAACACATCTGAACCACATTTTCTGGACCATGATGTCCTACTGAGAAATTCTATAAAACACATATGACTGGAAATTGCTCAAAAACTACTGATGTGTAGATTTGGTCCCCTGCTACCACTTGCAGCAGGTTGTTTCCCATCATGCATTAGCAATGTGCTGTGAGAACAGGCTTATCTGCTAACAGGTTTAGTGCTGGTCTGATAGTGATGATGTGGACAGACTGTGGACACGGGGGAGATGGAAAGAACAGCACAATTAAACTGGTGTGGAATAGAACACCAGCATGCATGTGCACACACACACACACACACACACACACACACACACACACACACACACACACACACACACACACAACAGCTGGTGAAACTCACTTTAACACTGCTAATCACAGTGATGTTCATGGGGCTTTACCCACTGGGATTATGTGCATGCTTGTGTGCATGCAGAGACAAGTGTGATCGAGAGAAAATAAAAAAGAAAGACAGAGAGAGTGAGGGTGAGAGAGAGAGAGAGAGAAAATGATAGAGAGAGGGACATCTATAATACTTCTATATTATATTCTTTTCATTACATATGCATCCATCCCATTTTCCCCAATTTTGATAGAGACACACAAAAACAGAGATACCAACACTTTTATTATCTGCTGATATCTGATCCTGACATCCTCTTAGTTACCAAGGCAACTCTCTGAACTCTCTCTGCGTTCACCCTCATCATCGGAATAACTGAGCTTGAATCTCAACTATGCCACAGTCATCCGTGGCCGGGAGTCCACGAGAGCGAAACTGGCTGTGCTGTCTGGGTGGGAGGAGAGTTATTCTCTCAACTGCCAAGTGACACTAACCAGTCGTGGGCGTCTGTGAGCTCATGTACTGTATGCGGAAGAGGGCGGATAGCACTTTCCTCTGAGTGTGTGATGTTGCATGAGCAGCAGTTCAAAAAGGTGTGGGGGCTGGCTTCACATGTCTTGGAGGTAGCACATGTTAGATTTCATTCTTCTTGGTTGGTAGCTGTCGCATGATAGGATGGAGATAATGGTTAGGAACTGGCAAATTGTGGTTTAAATTGGAGTTTAAAAATGGCTTGAATATGTCTCATCTGATCTGATCATCCACAATAAAAATTTGATCCCTGTTTCTGCATAACGTCCATCCATCCATCCATTTTCTGTATTGCTTATTTTACACAGGGTCATAGGGGAGCCTGGAGCCCATCCCAGGGAACTCACAAGGCGGGGGACTCCCTGGACATGGTGGCAACCCATCGCAGGGCACAATCGCACACACATTCACACAGCATGGACAATCTGAAAATGCCAATCAGCCTACAATGCATGTCCAGAGGAAACCCCCCCCAAAGCAGAAGAAACTCCGTGTACAAAGGGCAGAGGAGGGATTTGAACCCCCAACACCAGAGGTGCGAGCCAAACTTGCTAATAACTAAGGCACCGTGACCCCTCTGCATAATGGGTATTATTATTATTATTATCAACATTATTATTATTAGCACATCATGAGTGAAACTACAAATCACTCTATAAATCCTTTTGCTTAACGGTATGGCACGCCTTCCTGTGATTGCTTAGTCAACAATTGTAGCGCATCCGTGAACGTGCGGCTCACCGGGTCTAGGTGCTTGGCCCCTGCAAATGTTGCTTGCGGCTTTGATGATGATGATTATGATGATGATGATGATGATGATGCAATATTTAGTTAAGTACCAATCTAATACTGAGTATTGTATCAGGGCAGATTCAGGTCTGTAACTCTATCATCAGATCAAATTTCACATATTTTCTTATCTAATCCTCTGATGTTAATACCGTCAAAGCCTGTAATGTTGACTGACACATGGATCATGCACATGAACACCGGACATAAATTATCAAGAAGACCACAGCCAACATACCTGTGTCAGAATTAACTGAGTACGGGATGGTACTCATTTTCAATTCCATTTACAATACTCAGATATTATTGATTGGTAGTGAATCGAAAAAGGAATGCTGCATGTAACGTAGTGGTATGAACAGTCTAACTTAAACTGAGACAGTGCATCTCTGTATGTGTGTGCGTGTGTGTGTGTGTGTGTGTGTGTGTGTGTGAGAGAGAGAGAAAGAGAGGGAGAGAGAGAGAGAGAGAGAGAGAGAGTTAAATGAAAAGCACTACACATAGGTACACACCTTCTGATGTGCAAGCTAGCTGATGCAGACACACCCACATGCACATGAGAGTGAGAGAAGGAATGAGAGCTTTATCGTGACAGTGATATCGATTCTCACTTTCATCCATCCGTCCTCTTTCCCGCCCTCTCTCTCTCTCCCCGTCTCAAATGAGTGAATAAGTGCAAGCGTGTAAATGCATCAGCGCTCGGTGCAGCTCCTCTCACCTCCCGAACGACAGAACGAACAAATGTGCCTCTGTAATTACTCTTTATGAGAACTTTGTGACGACGGGGCCCAGTGCAGAGTGAGTAATGATAATGCTGCGTTGTATTCAATATAAGACATACAGACTGTTCCCCACGTGGGTGTGATAATGACAGCACTAACACTGAGTGAGAAAGCAGTGAACAATGAGACAGCAACATACATACACACAAACACACACACACACACACACACACACACACACACACAGCAATGACGGCTTGGCTGGTTTAGCCCACGTTAGATCATTACATCTGTCCAGAGAATTTGTGAGTGGATGGTGATTATGAGAACCGAGTTAGAGAAGTGTGTGAAATATGAGTAAGGCATGCTCATGCTCACCAAATCTCATAAATCAAAAATGTATTGTTACTAATAACTGAAAACGATAACGTATAACCGAGGCAATATCATGCTCATCGTTACAAGAGGACGACGAAGGCATATTAGGAACATCCATGGATCAAAATGAATCCTGAATCATGAAAGGGTCGCAACAATTTCACATGAATCTCAACCGGAAGTAAACTTATAGAACTAAAGTTACGATTCCGATATCCAAAAGCAATTATTAATTAAATTTTCATTTCATTTAATATGTAGTAACTAAAATATATAAATAATAATTAAAAAAAAAAAACAACATAAATAATTACGTACACTGACCAGCATTATCGTTCCACTGATCACTGTTTGTTTGTATACTAGTGCTTACATCATCAACAATTAATCCATTTGTAATCTCTACAGTTTGATAGTTTTGTTAAAAGATTAATGTCACTTTGTATAACCTTTTAAAAAAAATAATAAATAATAATAAAAAAAAAATAACATGGTGCTTTTCCTTGACATTGCCGCGTCAAGTCAAAGAGACGTAAGTAAAGCTTGTAAGCCTGATACCAATGCTTCTTACATTTTTACACACGCACAGTATAGGGAAGTGAGCGATTTCACACGTATCTGATGTGTGGACGAGCAATTTTTGGAAAACGTTCGAAAATGCCAGTGTAGACGGAGAGCGTTTTAAAACTATCCGGATCTATCTGGATTAACGTGGACGTAGCCTCAGACCACCATACATATTAGTAACGTTCCTGAATCAAATATGTATCAAATTGTCACAGAAAATGGCAACATGACACTCCTGGGTCAATGAGTTATCATTCACCATCCAATATCTGGTAAATATCTGCTTCTACTAATTAACAGTATAGAAAATACAGTATAAATTGTGTATAGAAAGAGATGGTCTAATTCAGGGCTTGGGAAATCAAAAATCTATTAGCTAGCCCATCAAGCAAGTAAAAGCTCCAGTGTGCTGCCCAGTCTCATGTTTTGGTTGCCCTAACCGACTAGGCTAAAAGGTAAAGTAGTAGCTAAAGTAATGTAATACCATATAACAAGCAAGTTAAATGCACCTATGACTCAGTATCTGTATGATTATCATTGTAGAACAACGATTTACATAGTAGCACATCGTGTTTGCATCCTCAACACAAATTCTATTGTTTTACTAGCAGATCATTTCTATTGGTTTCCAGAAATAAAATCATCTTCATTTCTTTTGTAGCATGCAAAGTGACCCATATGAGCAGATAAAATACCCTTGGAGTGCATTATGAGATTATGGTGATGGGTGTGTTACCGTGTTGTTGCGCTCATTGTTCAGCCTCTCGAGCAAGTCTGCCTCGAAGGCCTGTATGGAGGGAGCGAGGCACACACACACCCTCTCCAGTGCACATGAGAATGCCGGCAACAGCCGAGGTCTCTGCAGAGCATCTGCTGGATACGCACAAACAAACCAAAAAAAAGAAGAGTTTCAATAAAAGGGGAATTGATGGAACTTTGGTATGTTTGGCAGGTGCGAAACACAACAATCGCACATGGGTGTGGAGACAGTCTGAATAAAAGGGTCTTTTCAATAGTAGTGAAAAGGCAATTCCACTCTGAATCAGCCCAGTAAAACCAGCCAAACAGTGCATGTCTTTGGGGTTTTTGTAGATTTTGTAGACGCTGTAAACCAAAGGACAGAGCTGTAATACTGCAGAAATTGCACATGTTCTGGATATTGGACCAATATATACAAAAACAGGAATAAATAAACAAACAAACAAACAAACAAACAAACAAACAAATAAATAAAACACAGGATGCAGTACATCCATCCATCTTCCATACCGATTATCTTACACAGGGTCATGGGGGAGCCTGAAGCCTATCCCAGGGAACTCGGGGCACAAGGCAGGGGACACCCTGGATGGGGTGCCAACCAATCGTAGGGCACAATCGCGCACACATTCACACACTACGGACAATTGGGAAATGCCAATCAGCCTACAATACATGTCTTTGGACTGAGGGAGGAAACCGGAGTACCCGGAGGAAACCTCCAAAGCACAGGAAGAACATGCAAACTCTGCACACACAGGGTGTAGGCGGAATTTGAACCCCCAACCCTGGAGGTGCAAGGCACTCCTGATTAGTAGTTAATGTGCTTTGCCATTAATCAGACCAGAGAGGGTAAATAAATGATATATAAATAATTATTTAAATTCAAAATTACGTATGGTGTGAAACTAAACCAAACCAAATAGCAAATGAACCCAAAATACTAAAACCAAAAATGCGCTCCCCAAAGCATCACACATTTCTGGTTTTTAGTTTTGAGTATAATCATGATTTTTCTATTTTGGCTGGAAACAAAATTGTAAAAAAAAAAAATAATAATAATAATAATAATCTTGAAACAGGAAAAAGTACATTATGTAATCACGAGGTCAAGTGAGCCACCAACAGTTTAATCAGAACAGCACCACTGCTAGTGGAGAGAGTTTCACAGGAAATTTAAATGTATAGGTTTTCCTAATAGCTGGTTGTTTATCAGGCTTTTAACTAGCCTGAATGAACAATCTACCATCTCCTAATGATTGTTTTCATTAGTAAGGTAGGGTATTCATTCACGGTAGGTGAAAGCCAGTGTCTGCTTTTTGGACGGTTGCACATTAAGACTCTACACTGTCAGCTATTCAGCTTAGCAGCACAGAATTTACTCAAGTCCTAGACCTATAATGTCTGTCTTGCTACTAATCTGAACATCTTCTCATCAAGCCCAATCTGCCCATCTAAAATGTATATACAGTTCCTTTACAATGAGACAGCTGCTCTTCTTTTAGACCACTTAAACGAGTGATTTGATTAGCGGGGCAGATATGCTGTTAACCGGCACCCGAGAACACTGGGGCTCTTAGCATTTCGCAGTTTAATCAGACATGAAAATGAATGAGTCAAACTTCATTGTTCAGGATGAGGTAAGAAATATTAGGGTAGTTTCTGAGAGAGGACTTCTTATTAGAATTCATTTTAACAAGACTGGGTCATCAAGAAAATGTAAAAGGGGTAGCACATAGTCACTAAGAAATGAGTGCCCTTACACCATAACAGCCTACTGCTCAGCGATCTAATAGATGGCTTGCTAATTGTCTATGTAGCAGTTTGTAAGAGCACAAAGACACTATGCTAATACAACCACCAGCTACATGTAACACCCTTCCTTGAGATCTACCTTCCTGTAGGTTTCATCTCCAACCAAAAATCGAACACACCTGTTTTAGTTAAATGGTAAATGGCACACTTATATAGCGCTTTTATCCAAAGCGCTTTACACTGTCTCTCATTCACCCATTCACACACACACACTCACACACCAATGGTAGCAGAGCTGCCATGCAAGGCGCTAACTTGCCATCGGGAGCAACTTGGGGTTCAGTGTCTTGCCCAAGGACACTTCAGCATGTGGAGTCATGTGGGCCGGGAATCGAACCGCCAACCCTACGATTAGTGGACAACCCGCTCTACCACCTGAGCCACAGCCAACAAGAACATCTTAAGGCAATGATGAGATGGTCCTGTGGGCACGATAATGGCTGGAGCTAAAATCTTCAGGAAGGTAGATCTCCAGGAACAGGGTTGGGGATCACTCATCTACAGCTAAGACAAGAATGCTAACAACAGGTTGGTTTATTTTTTGGGATTAATAAAGTACATCTGCAGGTCTAGACCACTGTGCTTTAAAGCATTACACAATAATTCGAATGTAAGACTTGTAAACCAATGTTGAAACCATCACCCGCAATGCATTATGGGAATCACTTGGACCACTAAAGCTACTCCGAATGAAGTAAGAAATGACACTCAGTGGGGAGTTCTGTTACAGGAGCATAATCCATGCCTGGGTTGTGTGCTACAGCCCAACATGAAGCAGAGTTTCTCTTGTGACCCCAACGTTGATTATTTTCCTATAACAGAGTGTTCTGAAGTGTTTTATTTCTTAAATACTACAACAATTATTCAATTATGTCATGTTGCACCTTTTTCACTGTTTATAGTTGCAAGTAACGTTGAGGAACATCAACAAGACAAGCTAGTTCCTGAATCACAAAAGTTATGGCAGCTATAAACAGTCGTGGGATACGCAGATCTCCTCTTTCATGGCAGAAAACTGGAGAATAGACACTAGAGACTCCTTCTATAAATGTAAAAAAAAAAATGTCTCATAACAGAAAATGTTATTTCAACAATTATACATTTTCCTTCAGTGTGCTCTTTTCTTAAAAAAGAAAATAAATACATCTGATAGTTATAGCATTAGATTATGTGAATAAACCCCCTGTGAATGAGCTGCTACTATAGAAACGATATGCATTACAATCAGCGCATTAATATAAACCTGTGTTTTGAATTACAGCCAGGACTGCCATTAGAGCTGATCGATCAGATATGATATTAAGTAACAAATATTATACTGTTGCTTGAATCTGAATGGTCAGAAGGTGTGCATTATTTTCATACAACAGCACAACTCGGACAGTAGTTCTGGCTGTAACATGAATGATAGATTTATATTAAAGCACTCGTTCTAATGTTATTGTTTCTATAGTAACAGCTCATACGAACAGACTTGTATGACAGACGCCCCACATAATCTAAGACTAATAATATATGGATTTTAAAAATGTATTGTTGTTTAAATAAAACATATAAATCACTGATGTAAGCATTCAAAGGTTCCCAGCTCAGGAAAGTGTTCAGGACAGAGGAGTCTGGTTCTTGGTAAAATGACAAAATGTAACTATAAAATCATTCAAATGTGTGATGGGCCATTTATTTAAAAATTAAGTATTGTAATTGTTACCAAATCCCTGAGATATAAATGGAAAGACACACTCCAGGGAAACGGCACTATGCTTGGGTGTCGTGCGTGCATATTTTACAGAATGTTGTGTGTTATTCCTCACATAATGTCTTGTTCAAGAGAATCCAATAAATTTTGGCACTTGCGACTTTTCCTGAAATAGATGAGGTTCTAGTAAAAACCAGACAGTTCTAGTGTACAGTGTACATTTACATGGATAACAATAATCCGATATTAACCCGATTAAGACAATACTCTAAGAAACTACCATGTAAACAGCAATTATTGATTACCTTAATCTTAAAGTCATACTTGAAGTAAACACAAATCAAACTAAGACATGTGGAGTATTCCTGTTTTAGTCGCATTAACGAAGTGCATTATAGACATTTAATCGGATTATTGTTGTCCATGTAAACGCACTGATAGACATGTACACACCTTAATAACACTATTAACGTCGTTTGGGAGTTTTCACCGCATTTTGTGACAGGACATGTACACACACTGCAGTGCTCAACCGTTTGGCAGCAAACAAGAGAGCATGGCTCCGTCTGAAACCGCCGAAAGTACTTAGCTACTACATAGTAGGTGAAATAAATGTATTTCTACATACTATATAGCCGGTAAGTATGCGGTTTCGGACGCAGCCCATGGCTTCAAGAAGTCGTCCATTTGCACGAATAGCATGACAGATAATTAACTGCACTTGAAGCTTGAAGCAAAAATGAAACATCCAGAAGTCTATATGGTACCATAACGAAGACGAACCGTATGTTGAGACAACGGACGGTGTTGGGTGGGGACGTAATGACGTGTGCCGTTAACCAATCTACGTTCTATAACATGTAAAACAGGAACATGAAAGGAATACTCTAAAAGCAACGTAAAGTCCTTAATCACGATATCGTCTTATTCAGAATGAGCGATCATACAAAAATGGGAATTTAACAAGTATGTTATCTTGAAAAAATCTGTTTCAACTTCACAAACTAGGTGAACCTTATTTTGAACCTAATTTTAGACTTTTGTTTGTCAGTCCTTTTGGCTATCATTAATTTCCTGCTGTTCACAGCACTCTTGAACAAAGCTATTCCACAGCAATGCCAAAACCACCAGCCAAAGTGTTCACTTTATAACCCATTGTTGCGGTTTAATTTAAAATTCTCTCTGAAAGGCCAGATAGAGGCTCACCCTGAAGGCAACAAGCTGCATTAATACACACACTGATGGATGAAAATGTTCAGAGACACTGTTGAAGAGCACATAATGTTCAGCTTTAAAGAGCTGAATATAAAGCCAACATCTTAATCAATGCATTTGATATTTAAATTTATGGCATTTTGCAGACGCCCTTGTCCAGAGCGACCAACGTCCAACATTTTAACCTATATTATATATATACACACATACATATACATACACACACTCTCACACACACTGCAACCTATAAACATAAACAAATACCTAGATGTTTAAATGTAACATGAGATGTAAGACATGTGAGTCATGTGAGACATGTTTCATGGTGGTGAGGTGAAGCTTGACACACTGTGTGTAAGTCTGTCTGTGTATAACGTGAGTGTGTATTCTGTGTGTGTGTGTGTGTATAGAAGAGTGGACTGTCATGATAGACAGATACTATAAGCTGGGATATTTGTGTGAGTCACAGCCAGTGGTGCTTCACTCTCAAGGATCAGTCGGTCTATCTCAGTTACAGCCAGAACTCGAGCTTTGGTTTACACACACACACACACACACACACACACACACACACAGAGCCATCCAACAAAACACACTCCTTGAAGCAGTGTAGCAAAAAAAATAATAAATAAAAAAATGGGGTTGAAGAGGAAGCTTGAGGGCCATGAGAGAGTGAGAGTGAGAGCAATCACAAACACAATAAGGTTTATGTGGCCATTGTTCTTCTATTTAACAGATTATTTAAATGATTACCACATTCAGTCAGATAGAAATTTAATTCAAATTGCCCTAAATCGCGTTACTCTATTCTGATTGAGGTGTGTGAACCATCAGTTGGATTTTTAATAGATTAGTAGGCTGCATGTAAACACTGCTAATTAGTTCTAATTGCTTTTAATCCTTTCCTTAATCAAATCAACAAAAAAGGATAGGGTGGAATAAAGGTGATAATAGGTTCATCTCATTTATAAACAAAACAAACAGGAACACTGCCATACAGGAAGTAACATTTTATAGCGACTGGTGTCTCTACCAAAATTCATGTGGATGTGTTTAAAGAATTGTGTCTAACAGCACCATCTTTAAATATATTTTAAATATCATTATATATATATATATATATATATATATATATATATATATATATATATATATATATAGCCGTTAATCGATTTCCGTTCTATAACATGTAAAACAGGAACATGAAAGGAATATTCTAAAGGCAACTCGCGTAAACACCTTAATTACAATATTGTCTTATTCAGAATAAGGTCAATAATTAGATTACCGCTGTCCATGTAAACGTAGTCAGTTAGGAGTTAGTTCAATCAACCTCCAGTTGGTAACTCAGAGGTAATGCGCGCACACGGTGAGTACATGTCAATGGATCGTCTATTTCAGGAGTCACTATGGAAACCCAGGGCAGAAAAAAAACGAGCTGCATACTTCAGAGAAGCAGAGTTAGAGGTTTTAATGCATGATTATGAGGAATATAAGCCATTTATAACAAAAAAAAAAAAAAGTAACTGCTGCATCGGACAGAGAGTTGGCTTGGAATAAAGTAACGGATCGAGTAAATGCTTGAATTTATAAGTTTCCTTTCATTATGACACAAAATTGAACACTGATCCTATTAGACCCGTGCCGTAACATTTAATAGATATGCCTTTACTTTTAGCCCTCCTGAAATTTCTTAACATTGTACAGAGTACTAATAATACAATAGGCTTTATATTTTAGCAGGTGTAATCCTTCTGGACCTAGAAGAACTTGGAGCCAAGTCAAAATGAAACACAAAAAAGATCATATTTCATAAAACTTTGTAAAGTGTAACCTGACTAATTGGCCCAATCATCTATAATAACCATTCTCTCTGTTCTATATAGCCGCAGGAAGAAGACAGAGGCCTGGGGGACCACCAGCACTTCACTCACTCCGGCTGAGGGGCTGCCACTGTCCCTTAATCAAGGGGGCAGTTCATCAGCGTCAGCTACAGTACCTCCCATGATAAGTGGCTTGGTAAATTGTATGTGTAGCATATTAACACTTTTATTTTAAGTTTCCAGTGCTTTAAGTGATTTATCCTTAAACAATCAAGATGACAATAAACACTGACACAGTCTAAAAAAGGAATTTTAAAATAGCTCTTCATTGGCAATGTTTCACTTGGGTATGTTCGTGTGTACTGTAATCTTACTTGCAGTGCCCCGTCTAGATGTTCCTTATGTCGGTGAATATTAGTTGTACTTGCTTGAGAATGTACATCATGATTTTGTTTTCTTACATTGCTGATGGAAACATTGCATGAACTGACCCTCCTGCAACACGTCCTGCCACAATGGTAAGTGATTATTGTCTTCAGGTATTGTTTCTGTTTGCTAGACCAAACATCATTAGTAATTTGCACTGCAGGATGAAGATGAGGAGACCACCTCTGCTGTGACAGGGGTACAAAATGAAGATGCTGGGAGGCCCACAGAGGTATAACATATATAATACAGTCCCTTTTTTAAAAATGTATGATTATGAAAACTTTGTCAATGTCCCCTTAAAGATTATGGCTGAGGATTCCTGTACAGAGGAGGGTCCATCTACGTCCACACTGAATCTTGGCAGTGTACAAAATCCTTTGCAGTTGTCTGATGTATGTATTCGTCTGTGTATGCATTACAGACATTTATAATATCAATTATATTGAATTGCCATTCTGTCTTCCTGCAATGGAGCCGTATAAGGTCCATCTTCAAATGCAAGTTAGAAAAAGTGACATGGAGATGGACCTTCTACAACTTCAAATGAGGGGGGAAAATGTTGAACATAAAGACCAGTTGAAGTTGAACTGCTAAAGCACTGGTTAAAGGTGGTCACAGTATTTGCTAGTGATTATTATTATTCTGTCAATTACTGTTGAATGGTAAAGCAATGAATTCAAATGTCTTTTTCAATGACAGAAAATCAAGAAACAATTTACCACACTCAACTGTTCACTTTGTGCATTAGTCATTTAATTAGGAGTGATTCTGGCAGATCACATCTCAACAACACCGTGTGAGTGCAAGGAGTACTGTACGAACGGCCCTACACACAGTTGCCTTTCCCACATGCTCTGCATCACCCACGTTATACAGAAAGCTCCCTCTGGCAGAAAAACGAAGGACAATGCATAAAATGTGCTCGGTGTTAAACGCTGATCCACGATGTGTCACGTTGGCGATGTGAGGTTTCGAAAGGTTTGTTAAATAAATTAATGATTTATGTGAATAATGGTAACACTCCCGAAATATTCATCCAGATATGAAAACACATCTATACATGGTCTTATCACCCTCTCACAGTGAAAAAGATTTTGTGTAATCCGGGCTTCCTCGTCCACAGGGCACGCTACGCTCTGTCAGCTCTCTGAAACAAACTAACCCTGGAACATAACCTGCTTCAGGTTATGTTCAGAGAGTAAGTTGCCATGGCTAGTTAGATAGCCTGAAAGTTACCTCTGTTTTTGGAACCGAAAGTTGAGGTTATCTGTTTACTCTGACTGAACTTACCTAGGTAAGTCGCATAACCTGCTTTCTAGAATACCCCCCTGGTGCCTTAATTTACGACAGTCATTTGTTTTTATTATGCACTTTGAAGAAATTGTGTCTTATTGCAAGTTTTTTTTTTTTTTTTTCTCTTTTAGATTAAGGGATGAATTCTTAAAGTCAGCTCAATCAAGAAACCAAAATACTCATTTTAAGTAAGTCTGTCTTGAATAACTAGATGTTCAATGCTTGTAATAAGCACAACATGCTTAAATTTGGCATTTTTGTCTAGTTTTAAGATCCAATAGCAGTTTTAGTGACAAGATATTTATACTATTTTCAAGAATTATTGCCAAATCAATTTTGCTTACCCCACTGGCAGATTTATTTATTTATTATTAGTATTATTATATTTTTATTTTATTACATGTTAACTATATTTAAGTGAGTCTTGATTTTTTCAAGAAAGGCACTTTTTGGAGTGTACTTACATTATTATTTTTATTAAATATATATATTTTTTATTGAATTGATGTTTTGTTTAAATAATGTTAAGTAAAATTATCCTAAACTGCAAAAAGACTATCTTAGCAAGTAAAAGCATCTTAAATATAAATCAACTTCAGCTAATATTTAAGTGAAATACTCTTTAAGTGAAAAGTAAGCCTATTTCTAGATAAGTACTCAGTTCAAGCTTCAAATTGCCTTTCAAGAAAGAAGCAAAATTATCTGGCAATAGAATAATGAGTAAAAATGTCTCGAAAAAAGGCTTATAAAATGATCTTATATTTGTTATATAATGACCTTAAAATGAGAAATATTAGCTAACTTTTCCTTCATTCATGATATATTGAGATCTCACTGACTTCCTAAATTACGGAATTAAATTTGTGCCAAAAGTATTGAATGTAACATTTCAAGAAATGAACAAATATATACAGTGAGAAAGAAAAAAAAAAAAACACTCTGAAGACTGAAAACAGTGAACTTAAAAAAAAAATTAACATGGTGTTAAATAATCATTCTTTGTTAACAGATTTGCAAGATTCCTTTTCACGAATTATGGTTTATGAATGCGCTGTCAGAGTTTTCATTTACGCTTTTATTTAAATTTTTGCTTACACTCCGCAAGTTTACGTTCGCCATTCTGGCAAAAACCTCTCATGTGGGTGGGCTTAACTTAAAAGTGATTTACTCTCATTGGCTGTTAAACGTTTGCCACTGAGTTCACAGTTTCAGTTTCAGAGTGTTTTTCTTCTCTGTATATTTTTATTCATTTCTTGAAAAGTTACGTTCAATACATTTGGCAAAAAAAATTTTATTCCATACCAAAGAAGTATCACGTACATAATTAATGATTCAGGTCAATGAACCCACAGTTATCCTTTTTTTTTTTTTTGTCACTGATATTTAGCATGAATTTTACATTTCTTACTAGCAATTCAGGAATTATGAGGTGCAGTGAGGAGGCTGAAGTGCAGCTGTAGAAAGTGCAAGCTGGGAGGTAAAAAAGGGAAAGGCAGACTGAGGGAACAGAGTCGTCCTTTTGAAACTCCAGTCTGGAGTGTTGGCGGATTAGCCTGGCATCACGATCAGCTCTTTTTTGCATATTTTCCTCTGCTCTGTCAAACCCACCACCATCCATTACACACTCCCAACAACTCAGGTTTTATTCAGTGCAGATAATTCCTATGATCGAGCTTCAGCGGAGATGAATCACAAATCCCCTAGCAGCAAACGCAAGAAATATACAAGACGACTAAAGAGCATCTGATTATGCCCGAAGCTTGACTTTCGACTCAGCAAAATTCTGTCAGAGTCTATTCCCTGCCAAGATATCACGAGCTGTCCCCATGACAACAAAGGGTGTCCTGCTTCAGCCAAGCAGTTATGGATCTAATTTGATCTTTTTTTTTCCCCCTGATGGTTCTGAGCAATATCATCCTTTAAGCCACTTTGGGGACTACATGAAAACCTTAAAATCATTTGCTGCCTGGATTAGTAGCGATTTGAGAGCCATAGCATTATGGGTAATCTTACCTGTGCTGTCAGTTGGAGGAAGGACTCCAGGGATGAGCTCATGGCCAGAGACCATGATATTGGGTGGGAGTAGGTGCATGATGGGATTGAGGGCAGGGTGTGGCTGGAGAGAATACAGCAGCTGAGTTCCTTCTATCACTGACAGCACTGCATTCACTGTAAAGTAAAATGCACATAGCAAGGATTAATCAGAAATCTGACCTTGAACATAAGCGCTTTTCCTCCTGATATTAAGTTCAGTATCACTTTCTGACAGTGTATCATAACCACAATAATTCACCATAAAATACACATTTTTGCCAAAGCACTGTATAATTGAATGAATTGTCCATGCTTTTGCTGAAACGCTTAACACCAGCACAGACAGCATTGCCCTGTGACCTCTAAAATAGATTTGTTCTCTCCCTTTCCTCCAAACATTTCTCCATCTTAGACAATAACAAAATTTACTGCTAAGCAAAAAAACATGCTTTTATTGAACATAGCAAACCAGTTACGAAAACTAATGACAAAACAACAACTGAGAATCGACAGTCTTAGGAGTGTAATGACACAGAAAATTAAAATTCAATATGATTTAAATACCGTGGTGGATCGATACCATATGTTTTCAAGGCACAAAAATAAGCGTTGAGTGAATATGCGCCTTAAGTTTACAGTTACAACAATACAAACTTTAAAAGTACAATAACTTGCACAATCCAAACAAAAAATTTCCTTCAGGTTTACAAAAACTAATTTTCTTCGAATATTTGAATACTGAATTTGAATATTGTCGAAAAAAATTTTTTTCCTGAATTTAATACAATAAGGTGAACTTTCATATATTCCAGATTCATTACAGATAAAGTGAAATATTTCAAGCCATTTTTTGTTGTAATCTTCATGATTACAGCTCATGGAAATCAAAAATTCAGTATCTCCAAATATATATATATATATATATATATATATATATATATATATATATATATATATATATATATATATATATACAGCGATGAATGCCAGTCACCCAGCATGGCACGGCTGATTTGCATTTGGTAATACCCACAAAACTCCATAAAAGGCAACCCTCACAGATCTTAAATTAAAAGTAAATGGCCAAAAAAAAAACCTTTACAGGTTAAAACAGGCTAAAGTTGTTTGACTTGCATTTGGCAATAAAAATATAAATTATTTAACAGCATAACCTCTTGAGTAGGACAAAATCCCCCCTAACAACAGAAAGCCATGTGTCATAAGAAGTTGACATGCAGCACACTAGGGAGTATATGACACACTGCAGCTTGAGACATACCAGATCTGTCACTTACTGCATCAGTCACTTAGTGCTGGCTCTAATAAAGTGTTGCACAGAATTAAAAAAGATGCCATGGGAAATGGAACCTTGTACACCTCCATTTTTACAACATTTCTTCTTAATTGAATGACTACTCTTATTTCTCTTAATTTTTGGATTTAGGTTGCTCAATTAAAATAAATTGGCTATTTAAACCTGACCATGTAGAAAAGTTACAGCTCCTTACACTTGCCCATTTTTCCTGCTTCCAACACATCGACTGTTCCCTTGCTGCTTAATATACCCCACCCCTTGACAGGTGCCGTTGTAACGAGATAATCGATGTTATTCACTTGGCTTTTAATATTATGGCTGATCTAGATAGATAGATAGATAGATGTACTTTATTGATCCCCAAGAGGAAATGTGGGACATATTTTATCTGCACATTTGTACATATATTTTACACATATAATATTTCAAACTAGAAGTTTCGAAATGGTTGGTGCATTCAAGTGTTGCATGTAAATTGCATTGAAAAACAAAATACAAGTCAATACAAACAAACAAAAACGTTTCGTTATTAAGTCATACTATTTTGAAAGAAAATCCATGTTATGAATAAAACTGCTAGGCTATCAGTATAAGAAAAAAGAAGAGCTTTGCAAGAAGAAAAGAGCAGTCCACATTCGTATGTCGTGCTTGAATCTGTGCTCATTTCTATGCAACTTTATAAAGTAGGAATGAATACTCAAGCTGTGTACGTGTGTCAAGAATGCATTCGAACATGTGCACCTCTTTAAATGCTGGCTATAAATCTTCATAATGAGCAATCAAGAGTCCCCGAGCCACAGACCAGTCCTGCTGCAATGCAAAAAAAACAAAACAAAAAAAACAGCTACGACTAAAAGTCCAGCACTTCAAACCAAGTTCCTAGCAGCTCCTCGTTTTCATTTTGTGAAGTGGATTTGCGAGACTTACAACGGCTCTGTTTTATCAAGTAGTCACTGAACATAATGCTTAATTTATGCTTGATGCAGGGTGCATAGTCAAAATGGCAGAAGCATGCAGTGCATTTCAATAAGAAGGCAGTTTCTTAGGTAGGTAGGCAAGAAGGTATTTCCCTTAGTACTTCAAAGACTTCACTAAGGTAAGGTCTAAGGTAGAAACTGTAGTGTGTGTATATGCAGGGTTTCACGATAACCACAACACAAAAACTCTTATCTCTTTTAGTTAAGATGCAGAGGCTAGAAAAGTTTACTTGCAGAAAATTAGACAAGTTTACAGTAGAAATGTATATATATATATATATATATATATATATATATATATATATATATATATATATATATATATATATATATATATATATATATATATATATCTTCTCTTCAGCCGTTCTCGGCCCACTGCAGAGCGTAGGTCTCTGTTGAATGCCGCCACCAACTACGATCCTGTGCCCTTTGTTGCCAATTGATTCCAGCGAACTTTCTGATGTCATCAGCCCACCTGGCCTTAGGTCTTCTTCTTGGGCGTTTGGCTTCCAGTGGAGTCCAATTTAGGACTGCAGATGTCCATTTTTGGTCTTTCATTCTTGCTACGTGTCCTGCCCACTTCCATTTTAATGTTTTCACCCTTTTGATTATGTCCATTACTTTGGCTTGACTTCGCACCCACACATTAGTCTTGTGGTCTAATAGCGATATGTTTAGCATGTGGCGTTCCATGCTTCGTTGAGTGACCCTTAATTTTTGAATTATTTTAGTATTTGAGGTCCAGGTTTCACATCCATAGGTAAGAGCAGGGAGAACACAATGATCAAACACTTTTCTTTTGAGACATAGAGGAAAGTTGTGTTTGAAGATGAAATTGAGGCGGCCAAAAGTTTGCCATCCTGATCTTGCCCTCCTGTTGACTTCGTCAAGGCCATTCAGTTCCATTGATATGTTTTGTCCAAGATATATGTAACTGTTTACTTGATCCAATAGTTTTCCATGTATTTTAATTGGTATTGGTTATATATATATATATATATATATATATATATATATATATATATATATATATATATATATATATAGCTAACTGACATTAACTATGTATTTGTCTATGGTTAAGTCAAAGCCGAGTTGAACATAGACTGTATGGCCAAAAGTATGTGGTCACCTGACCATCACACCCATATGTGGTTCTTCCCCAAATTGTAGCCACAATGTTGAAACCACACAACTGTCTAGAATGTACAGTATTTGTATTCTGTAGCATTAAGATTTCCCTTGACTGAAACTAAGAGGCCCAAACATGTTCCAGCATGACAATGCCCCTGTGCACAAAGCGAGCTCCATGAAGACATGGTTTGCCAAGGTTGGTGTGGAACAACTCGAGTGACCTGCACAGAGTCCTGACCTCAACCCCACTGCACACTTTTGGTATGAACTCTAACACTGACAGCACCCCAGGCCTCCTCACTCGACATCAGTACCTGATTTTACGAATGCTCTTGTGGCTGAATGGGAAATTCCCCCAGCCACGTTCCAAAACCTAGTAGAAAGCCTGCCCAAAAAAGTAAAGTGGAGACCAAATTTGGAATGGCATGTTCAACAAATACATATAGGTGTGATGATCTGGTGATCACATACTTTAGGCCATATAATGTACAACAATAGAATTTATTTTACATGAATTAACTCAATTTCCCCATTTGAAATATGTGCCCTTGCGATCTGTCAAGGTAAATGGAGAATGAGAGTCCTAATATGAAATGAGGGAAGGGGACAGGGCTCCCAGGGGGTCAGTTAACACAGGACAGTTCAAAACACGTGTGCAACCGTCAATCATTCCAGATTAATATGTCGATTGTCCTAGATCAACAGAAGTCATTCTGTGGATAAAATTAACTAGCTAGCATAACATATATATTAAATGTTCTGCTTATGTAGCTAACTTGTGTGGTTGACTTATAGTTAGCTTTAGTAAGCAAGATTTTCTGGTCGGTTAGTACATTTGCCTCACACCTCCGGGGTTGGAGGTTCGAATCCCTCCTCCGCCCACTGCGCCTGGAGCTTGCATGTTCTCCACATGCCTCGGGGGTTTCCTCCAGGTAATCCGACTTCCTTCCCCAGTCCAAATACATGCATTGTAGGCTGATTGGCATTTCCAAATTGTCCATAGTGTTTGAATGTGTGTGCAATTATGCCCTGTGATGGGTTGGCACGCAGTCCAGGGTGTCCCAGACCATAATTTGGATAGGCTCCAGGTTTCTTGAGTGTAGCATAAGTGGTATAGAAAAAGGATGGATGGATTTTCTGGTTATGTTTTTAATGTACTATGACATTTGAAAATCAGCCTGAATGCAATAACAGCCAAGGTTCCTGTCCGGTTCAAATGTTACGCAGCGAGGCGTTTACGTTTGAAGGATGTGGCTACTGAAACGCAGATATTGTCAGAGTGGAAAACAGTTTTGGTAATTATAGATATTCCATGTGGCTGACATAATTATTTCCCTCATAAAAATATTTTGCTTACAGGTAACAATAACATGCATACCTGGACACATTTGTTCACGTAAAACTCACTGCAGAAAGTATCGAACAGTCTAAATGTACCCATAAAACATCCACTATTTGCAAATCCATAACTGGATATGCTGCAGTTTTTCAAGTAAAGTTTTAAGGTAAAAATATCCGTTCAGTTCAACCCAACTTGATTTCCATAGCACTTTTAACAATAGACCTCGGCTATTTTAGCAGGTTTAACAATAGGCAAGGCAGCTTTACAGAAAGCTGTGGATTTAGATCAGAGGTGACCATGGCAAGGAAAAATTCCCCAAAGAAATCTTGAGAGGAATGCTTAGAGGAAGCAGACTCAAAAGGGTGACACTGGATAGTGGGATTATAAATCATTGCAGCTGCAGAGGAGTAAAGGCAAACAGCACTAAGTGTTTTGAAAGCATGTTCGTGTGAGCATATTGAGAACTGGGTTGAGCACAACAAAGTCTCGAAGATTACACCAGTAGGTTTTCAGGTGAGATTATCCACTGAAGCAAGCATGAGACTTGGACATAAAGTGTTTTTGGGAAATGCAGAACTTTAGTGTATCCATGTGGGACTATCCAGAGCAGCAGAAGGTGAGTCATGAGTGCAGAAGCTCGGAGCAGAGGTAGAGCATCGGGATGAAGAGCATCATTGCCTTTGGAAGTTTACTCACCCACGGTGTAGTGAAAATCTTTACTGGTTGACAAATTTGTACCGGTGTCTCAGTTCTACCACAACACCACCCACCACCACATCTTGCATAAGTCTGATGCAAGACTTTCAACTGTTATATAAACAGAGACCGACCTCACAACCTATTCCATTACAGACTAATGTCAGAAAGCTCACTGCTGTATGCATGTGTGTGTGTGTGTGTGTGTGTGTGTGTGTGTGTGTGAGATAGAGAGAGAGAGAAAGAAAGAAAGAAAGAAAGAAAAAGAAACAGGGAGGAAGAATTAAGGAATGAGTGAAGGAAGGAATAAAAGGTAGGAAGGAAGGAAGGAAGGAAGGAAGGAAGGACAAAGAAGGAGAGAGAGAGAGAGAGAGAGAGAGAGCGAAAGAAATTAATGAGGCAAAGAGGAAGGTATGAAGGTAGGAAGGAAAGAAAGAACAAAAGAAAGAAAGAAAAAGAAACAGGAAGGAAGAATTAAGGAATGAGTGAAGGAAGGAATAAAAGGTAGGAAGGAAGGAAGGAAAGAAGGACAAAGAAGGAGAGAGAGAGAGAGAGAGAGAGTGAAATAAATTAATGAGGCAGAGAGGAAGGTATGAAGGTAGGAAGGAAAGAAAGAACAAAAGAAAGAAAGAAAGAGAAAGAAGCAGAGAGGACGGTATGAAGGTAGGAAAGAGAGAAAGAAAGAAAGAAGCAGAGAGGAAGGTATGAAGGTAGGTAGGAAAGAAAGAAAGAAAGAAGCAGAGAGGAAGGTATGAAGATAGGAAGGAAAGGAGGAAGGGAGAAAAAAGAAGCAGAGAGCAGAAAGAAAGAAAGAAAGAAAAAAGAAAGAAAGAACAAAAGGATGGGGGAAAAAATGGGAGAGAGAGAGAGAGAGAGAGAGAGAGAGAGGAGGGGGAAGAAAGGAAGAAAAGGTCATGTGATTGGTCCTCAGAAAGAAAACTGAAAAATGTTTGCGTTTGGTTTCTGGGGTTAAGGTCAGCTAGTCATTTATTAGCTAAATTTGCCAGAGCCATATCTCCCTGCAGTTCGTGCCTGGTTTCCCACTGAAGCGGAGCAGGGTTGAGCCTGGCCAGTACCTCCTGGGGAAAACTAAGGTTGCTGCTGGAAGTGGTATTAGTGAGGCCAGCAGGGGGCGGGGCGCTCACCATGTGGTCTGTGTGTGGCCCAATGCCCCAATATAGTGACAAGGACACTACACTGTAAAAACAGCATGGCCTTTCGGATGAGACATGAAACAGAGGTCCTGACTCTCTGTGCGTCATTAAAAATCCCAGGACACTTATGGTAAAAGAGTAGAGGTATAACCCTGGTGTCCTGTGAAATTTCCCCATAATAATCCCCATCCCTGAATTGGCTACATCACTCTCTCCTCTCCACTAACAGCCGGTGACGGCACTATGGCTGCCGTCACATCATCCAGGTGGATGCTACACACTAGTGGTGATGGTGTCTAGAAAAGCACTATAAAAATGTAACTGTAAAAAAATTAAAAAATAAGAAACTGTACAGTAATAATTACATTAAAGGTCCTCACAGAGATATGAAGACATGTATGTGTGCATGTGTGTGTGTGTGTGTGTGTGTGTGTGTGTGTGTGTGTGTGTGTGTGTAAAACTGGACATTAAATAGGCATCACCTGCTCTGTTGGCTGTTAACACATCACAGTTTCACATAAGCCTGATTTAAAGGGAGCTTTAACATACGCACACACAAAAACACAAACACACACAGCAATTCTTTACTCTGTCTGGATCCCACTGAGCAAGAAATCAGTCACTTGCCTGGACTAAAACACCTTAGCTCATAGGCGAGGAAACATACACACACACACACACACACGCACACAAACACACACACACACACACACACAAACACAAACCAGGTGCCACCAAACACTTTTTCATTCAAGAAACAAATGAGTTGCACGCATGCCCAAAACAAGAACACAATTGGTAGCAGCAAGCCATCACAGCAGCAGTAATAGCTTCTGCTACACTTCCATATAACATCTGCGAGGTCCAGTGTCTCTCTAGGTCGTGTGTGTATGTGTATATATATATATATATATATATACATATATACACACACACACATATACACACACACACGTGTGTGTGTGTGTGTGTGTGTGTCTGTGTGCTTTTTTCTGGAAACCCAACTCTAGCAGCCTGGTTAAATTAGCTACACTCATATAAAATAAGCAACACTGACATCTTAATTGCGGAGAGGTGCGGCAGAATAACGCGGGCGTGCTCGTCAACAAAGCATGCACAATGACTACGGCGCGTTCTTGGCTTCCTTTACACAGCTAATGGGGGGGATTTCCACTGAATGTAAATTCAGTTAGCTCATCTCAGCTCACTCCAATGACTCAATAAATGCCGCAACTAATTACACCTCTCCATCTGGGTGAAAAGCGAACGGACGTGGAGAGAACTTCACCGCTCGTCTCCACTGAATCAGATACAATTACACCCAGCTTTTAAGAACTGCTGAATCAATTCAATCTAGCACTCTTATCCTGCCTTCTTTTGAACAGCAGAGTTCTGGACACATACATAACGAGCAGTTCAGACATCCAGACCAACCTTCAAAGAGAAACAGAGTGTTCGTTCTGTTCGGTTTTTTTTTTTGCCACATTTCACATATATCATAATAGAAATTCAAAGACCTTGTCCTTTTCTCTGTGTAGTTCTCTCTAACATGCTGGTCACATCCACACTCGGCCCAGACAAACAGATGATTCATTAACAGATGAGTGGATTTGATTGAGAATGATTAGGCTAGCCTGGCGCTATTGAAATCTTCTAACCTCCCCACGCTCCTCCTACACACACACACACACACGCTCTGTGGATAGTGTTAGCCCAGAGAGTGTCAGGTCCGTCCAGTAGAAAGCATTAGGTTGTGTTCCTTAGTGGCCGGTGGCCCAGTGGGCAAAGGAACCCACACAGTGCTGCCTGGCATCAGCCTGTGGAACACAGGACCCTGGCTTAAATACTACTGTGTGTGTGTGTGTGTGTGTGTGTGTGTGTGTGTGTGTGTGTGTGTGTGTGTGAGTGAGTGAGTGTGTGTGTGTGTGTGTGTGAGAGAGAGAGAGAGAGTATGTGAGCGTGCGTGTGTGTGTGTGAGAGAGAGAGAGAGAGAGAGAGAGAGAGAGAGAGAGAGAGTGAGTGTGAGTGTGTGTGTGTGAGAGAGAGAGAGAGAGAGAGAGAGAGAGAGAGTGAGTGAGTGAGTGAGTGTGCATGCTTGAGTGTGACTGTGTGTGTGAGAGAGAGAGGGTGAGTGAGTGAGTGAGTGAGTATGTGAGCGTGTGTGTGTGTGTGAGAGAGAGAGAGAGAGAGAGAGAGTGAGTGAGTATGTGAGTGTGTGTGTCTGTGAGAGAGTGAGTGAGTGAGTGAGTGAGTGTGTGTGCATGCTTGAGTGTGACTGTGTGTGTGTGAGAGAGAGAGAGTGAGTGTGTGTGTGCATGTGAGAGAGAGCGAGAGAGTGAGTGAGTGTGTGAGTATGTGAGTGTTTGTGTGTGCGTGTGAGAGATAAAGGGTGAGTGAGTGAGTGAGTGAGTATGTGAGTGTGAGAGAGAGTGAGTGAGTGAGTGAGTGAGTATGTGAGTGTGTGTGCGTGAGTGAGTGAGTATGTGTGTGTGCCTGTGTGCGTGTGTGTGTGCGTGTGTGTCGGAGGGTCACAGGGACACAGGGAATTAGTGGTAAGATTAGCAGCACTGAGAGCACAGCAGCAGCACTACATTAACACTCCACTCGTGAGTGTCTCAGAGGGCACACGCTCATTCTCTAAAACACTTCCTCTTCACGCGGGGAGTAAAGGGGCGCTCCCAATCCCATTCCTCTCATCTCCTCCACTTCCTCCCTTTAAAGTCCATTCTTCCTTTCTTTAAGGTGAAAGGGACTTAACCTATATGTGTCACGTACAACAGCAGCTCCGAAGGTGTTTCGTTGTTTACAATGAATTAACAAGCACGCAGCGTCGTTCACGTGAAGTATTATTCCATTTTAGAGATCTGCCATAAACGCAGAGTACTGCACCCAATGCAAATCAATTCTCTAACCTGAACCCTGACGGATCAGCGTACAGGACACGTACACACTCGGTTTTAGTGTGTATTCAGGCAAATAACAGTACACGGATATATCATTCTCATCCCTGAAATGCTGGTGAGGAAATGACTGTTTATAGCTGTTGTAAAGTACTGAGTGTTAACAGGAACCAGCTTTGTTCCACAACATTAACTGTAACTAAAAAATGCTATAAAAATACATCATTCATTAATACATTTTTAAAAATGTAATCATTGACAAATTGCTGTGATATAAGAGGAATAAAACAACTCAGAACATGCTGAAAATAACTGTTGATTATCTATTGTTGATTACATACACACACACTCGCATACACACTCACTCGCATACACATTCACACTCACACATTCACACTCACACATTCACACTCGCATACACACTCGCATACACACTCGCATACACACTCGCATACACACTCACACATTCACATACACACCCACATACATACACACTCACTCACATACACACTCACTCACACATACACACTCACTCACACATACGCACACTCACTCACACACACACACACAACCACACACAACCACACACAGGTCAATCTGTTTGCCTTCTTAAGGTACAATACCGTACCACTGGTGCTCACACAAGAAGAAACAGACATTCCTATGACACTCTTTTTTTGGGTTAAGGTCCAAATGAATTTTAACCCAGTACTAACAGTAGATGACAAAATGTTCCACTTTTCTACCATCCCAAAAACAAAAAAGCTCTGTACTTCTCCCAGCTGCTGATGAGGCATTGCTCCCAGCCACAGTGCTGCTTGCAGAAGATAGCAGCAGAGTCCCGATTAACTCCACCACATAATAGAGCACACGCAAATCCTTAAGTCATTTAATATAAAAGTGAGCACTTTTTTCCATAATGGACACTGCCTGAGGACTGTGTTCAGAGCGGCATCCCGATTTAATCATTCCACAAGACTACGCTATGAATCCAGCGGCCGAATTTGCCAACAAGACTTATACTGTATATGCGTGGTTATAAGCCAAGTCAGTCTTCACCTTTTGGCCACAAGTTTAATAAGACCACAGAATCAACTTGTTAGCTGGAGCAAAAAATGCTGGACTGTTTATACAGATCATTTTAACTATGCTACTTTATCACAGTGGCTTTCCAATATTTGTGATGCATTCTAATGGAAGATGACTATTACGGATAGACGCAACGAAGACAGTAGGGTTGTCTTCCTACAAGTACTCCTAAGCATGTGCAGAATGTGTATAATTGGCATGATTCGTTGATGTCAAGTTTAAATAAAATATAGCATATAATATACATAAAATAGCACGTTCGCCTCACACCTCCAGGGTTCGGGGTTCGATTCCCGCTGGGGCCATGTGTGTGCGGAGTTTGCATGTTCTCCCCGTGCTGCGGGGGTTTCCTCCGGGTACTCTGGTTTCCTCCCCAGTCCAAAGACATGCATGGTAGGCTGACTGGCGTATCTAAAGTGTCCGTAGTGTATGAATGGGTATGTGAGTGTGTATGTGATTGTGCCCTGCGATGGACTGGCACCCTGTCCAGGGTGTACCCTGCCCTGTGCCCGATGTTCTCTGGGATAGGCTCCAGGTTCCCCCGCAACCCTGAAGAAGGAGTAAGCGGTAGAAGATGGATGGATGGATGGATGGATATATATAAAATCCAGTTGTTTCATATTAATCATTTGAAAGACAGCGATTAAAAATAATTCCACCAATACAGATGACTAAGACTAGATTCCTTTTGAATCACAACACTGGCTTCACGGCTCGCTTCGATTCTATTCTCAGAATATTTTGAACAAAAGTTTGATGAAGAACAATTATGACTGAAAAGACTCCTTTTTGTATTTCTGAGCCTGCATGTCTGCATGTTTTGTGTGTATAAAACTAAAGAAACCAAAAAATTGCTAAGAACAGAGACTTTATAATGTAAACAAAACATAAAAATGGTTCCCCATATCTTAATATCTCATCATACTGTATCTCAGTTTAGTTTACTTAAAAAAAATAAATAAATAAATTGTTACGGCACAGGAAAGAACGCAAAAGAACGTGGTCATGTGACCAGTGTGCTCTCTATATATTTTAAATCTACAGGATGTGCAAAATGGGACTTTTGGAGTTCAAACCATGCGACTGCATTAGAGGAATACTTACAAAAATTCAGATTTTCATTACGTGAATCGCACCTTCCCATGGTGCACCTCATCATCACATTTATGCATTGTGTCACCATGCATCATTACACTCTTAAAATGTAGAGTGGTTTCATGCATAGTGATGTTAAACACAATGAAGCTCTCTGTCCCTGTTCAATTGTTTTGCTGTCATTGTGACTGTGTAATGAGCTGCATCTCATGGTACGCAAAATAGACCTTTCAGTGGTTTTGAAGATACTGCGAGAGTTTTTTAAAATTCAAACATTAAACATTATAAGAAATTGGTTAGTGTTGGTACTCAATAACAGTCTAGAATTGTAGACAAGTACGTGATTTGAGACTCAAAGCTAGTTTGTTTAGTCAGTCACAGACACTGTGTCACATGGTGCTGTACCGCTCCCTATGACTTATGTTGGTATTACATCATGTGGACATGTAGCATTCAAGCAAAGCTCCAAATGACAGGAGGACATGAGTGGCAGCCATTTTGCATACACATCAAGTTGAGCCTTAAATACACTCCGTGCTTTTGGTGCTCTTTCACTGTTTATACAAACCAATATACTATACTACCTCTACTATGTATCTTGCAAGATGTGGGCTGCATAAAAATATGCATGAGTTACATTACCTGTGCAATAGAGACTGATTAAAAGAAAAAACAACAACAACAACAACAACAACATACAGCTTGTTAAAAAAGGAAGTTGCGCAAAAATTTCCAAAGTAGCAAGATGTTTTCCCACTTGAGGCAGTTTAGCATTCCACAGATGGTCTCAGATCTCTGTTTCAGCTATTTTTGTCACATGAAAACACAAAAATTAAATCAGACCTATCAAAAACTGCCCACAAACTGTATGGTTTGATTTGCAGTCCGCACTATTGGTCCTTGTGAAAACAAAGTGGTCCAAGTCAGATTAATGATTAAATAACTTGAGACTTGCTGTCCTTAATATTGTAGATAAGAACCAAAACATACATTGGGAGAGATTGATGTTTGCCCGTGGGGTCATGTGGTTCACCAACAAAGTAAGCAGTGTTGGTGACTTATAGAGGTATTGTTTCACTAGCAATTATGCTACTGTGCTTACATTGTTACACACTAAGAAGAAGAAGAAGGCAGAGGAAAAGGAGGAGGAGGAGAAGAAGAAGAAGAAGAGGAAGAAGGAGGAGAAGAAGAAGAAGGAGGAGGAGGAGAAGAAGAAGGAGGAGAAGAAGAAGAACGAGGAGGCGAAGAAGAAGGGGGAGGAGGAGAAGAAAAAGAATGAGGAGAAGAAGAAGAAGGAGGAGAAGAACGAGGAGAAGGAGGAGAAGAAGAATGAGGAGAAGGAGAAGAAGGAAGAGAAGAAGAAGGAGGAGGACGAGGAGGAGGAGAAGAAGAAGAAGGAGGAGGAGGAGGAGAAGAAGAAGAAGAAGGAGGAGGAGAAGTAGGAGGAGGAGAAGGCAAAGAAGGAGGAGGAGGAGAAGACAAAGAATGAGGAGAAGAAGAAGAAGAAGGAGAAGAAGAAGGAGGAGAAGAAGAAGAAGGAGGAGGAGGAGAAGAAGAAGAAGGAGGAGGAGAAGAAGAAGAAGGAGGAGGAGGAGAAGTAGGAGGAGGAGGAGAAAGAGGAGAAGGAGGAGAAGAAGTAGCAGAAGAAAGAGGAGGAAGATGAGGAGGAGAAGGAGGAGAAGAAGAAGGAGGGGGAGAAGAAGAAGAAGACGAAGAAGAAGAATTCTGGATTCTGAGATGCTTTTCTGCTCCATGAGTTTGTAAAGAGTAGTTATTTGAGTTAGCGTAGCCTTCCTGTCACTTCCAACCATTCTGGCTATTCTCCTCTGACCTCTCACATCAACAAGCCGTTTTGTTTGTCGCATCATTCTGTGTAAACTCTAGAAACGGTTGTGCGTGAAAATCCCAGGAGATCAGCAGTTTCTGAAACACACGACCCCATCTTGCACCAACTACCATGCCATGGCCAAAGTCACTGAGATGTTTTTTTTTCCCTCATTCTGAAGTTTGATTCTGATGAACTGAAGCTCTCGAGCTGTATCGGCATAATTTTATGCACTGAGCTGCTGCCAAATGATTGGCTGGCTGGATAATTTCATGAAAGACCTGGTGTTCTGATGTTCCTGTTCAAGTGGGTGGTGATTGGATGTAGAGTAATGCATGTATTTTGTCTTTGCCAGCTACTTACATGAGAGTCACAAGTACATCCCTTTGCTTTTATATTTAAAAAGAACTATGCATATATGCAAGCACCCACAGCGCCAAAGGGCCAGGGTCTTACTAATGGTATACTTGAGCTGCCATAAAACATGATTTATAATGCATGAAGAAGTGAACTAAAACACTTTATAAAAATCATTCTTTATTGATTACCCACCCACCAGGAGCTGGAACACACACTCAGTGTAAATATATAGCCAATATAATACAATGTACTGCTGAATGGGAAACCTTTTTTTTTGCCTGAGGAGCAGCCAGTGTGTGTTTGTATATGTGTGTGTGTGTGTGTGTGTGTGTGTGTGTGTGTGTGTATACTCACTCTGCAGTGGGTCCCTCAGTGTTGGATGTAGCAGAGCTCGAGGAGTACCATGGAACAGACTCAACCTTCAAATGAAGAGACAGAAATACACACACACACACACACACACACACACACACACACACACACACACAAACACACACTGTAAGCATAATAAAACTAAGCAATTAAAACATGACCGTATATATTCCATATATAAATGTGGAGTAATCCATGAAAATTATATTATTTAAAGTCAATCAAGTCAAGGTTTACATTAATTATTCTTCTTAATGCGTAAATTTACTCACACAGCAGGATACGAACATTTTTCCGAACTTACAGGATTTTCATCAATACCAAATTTCTTGTGTAAATGCTCATATGAATGATTTACGCATAAATCCATTCATATCCAGCTTGATAAAAGAGGCCCATTATCGGTCAGACAAAGGTGTGAAGTTGCCATACACACACACACACACACACACACACACACACACACACGAACACACACACACACACGAACACACAGACACAACCACACATTGCTGCTCTGAAGGACAGCACTGTCCATTACCTGCCCTCTCCCTGCGCTTGTCCAGAGAAGAGATGCAGGATGCCAAAGCCCTGCCCCACTGCATTCTGGGAAGTGTCTGCCCCAGGAGAGAGAGAGGCCAGCTCCACAACAGCCACCACTGAGGCCAAACACAGAGACGTGTGGAAGTATACAACCTACAGAGAACAAGAGAGAAAGAGATTTCTGTTGTTGCTCGTGTCATTATTATACTATAGTTACGTTCAAAAGCTTCTGTGGTGTAACATAATCCATCAATCCTTCTATTTACTGTACCGCTTATCCGATACAAGGTTGCAGGAATCCTGGAGCCTATCCCAGGAGACTCGGGGCACACGTTCACACACCCATACACACTACAGACAATTTAGAAATGCCAATCAACCTACAACACATATCTTTGGACTGGAGGGAGGAAACCCAAGTACCAGGAGGAAACCCCTGAAGCACTGGGAGAACACACAGAATTCGATATGAACCCCCAACCCTGGATTTAAACTGTATTACTTATATGTTTTCTTTCAATGAGAATTCATTTTCATCTTTTGCCATCTTCTAAAGCCACCATTTGAATTGGACTATTTTTATATGAAGAGCTGTGGAAATGTAATTACTATTACTTAATGCAATTCCAAAAAAAAAAAAAATTACATTATATCCATTGGGACAAAAAAGTAGTATTACACTTACACTTATAAGTATAAAGACAGGAGGTACTCACTCTTGTACATCATCTTTCACTAAAAACAAAACAAAACTAAGTATTGATCAGTTTTAATGGCACTTGGAAGCTGAAAAAAGTATTTCAAGAGGAATTTTGTATAAATTTGAATTATATGCGTCTAAAAGTGACAAGGTTTAGGTAAGCTCTTAGCACATGTACAGCCTACAGGTCATGTGACCTACTAATAATCAAGCATGGCCACAAGCCCTACAACAAACGCTTATAATAAAGGTCAAAACAATCAATCAGTTTGTATTGAAATGAGGTGTACAGTGCTGTGAAAAACTATTCAGTTTCCTCTGTTCTTGTGTATATCTCACGCTAAACTGTTTCAGAAATGAAAAACAAAATCTTAGATAAAACAAAGGCAACCTGAGTAAGCACAAAATACAGTTTTTAAGTGATAATGTTATTTATTGAAGCAAAAAAAGTTATCCAATACCAACTGGGCCTGTGTGAAAATGTATTTGCCCCCTGTAGTTACTAATTCCAAAAATCTATGAAACTGCATTCATAATGGGGTTCATCTGGACTAGACACAACCAGGCCTGATTACTGCAAACCCTGTTCAAACAAATCAACACTTAAATACAACTTTTTCTACAGCATGAAGTTGGTTAAAAGGTCTTACCCAGTAACACACTATGTCAAAGTTGAAATAAATTCCAGAAATTATGAGGAAGAAGGTGATTGAAATGCATCAGTCTGGGAAGGGTTACAAAGCTATTTCAAAGGCTCCGAGAGTCCAAAAGACCCCAGTGAGAGCCATTATCTCAAAATGATCTCCAATATTTTAAGGGGGCAAAAAGTTTTTTACATGGGCGATAGGTGTTGGACAACTTTTTTTTTTTTTTTGCTTCAATTAAAAAATAAATACATAAATAAAAACGATATTGTGTGTTTACTCAGGTTGCCTTTGTTTTATGTTGTATTTCGTTTGAAGCTTACCTTTGGTAACATTACTTAACAGATATATTGCATGTCTGGAAATCTTACCCAGACCAAACTGTACTGAATAAATATAACAAAGTAACTTGGAGTGTTTTTTTTTTTTTTTTTTTTTTGGATCATGTGCTCATTCTTAGTGACCTTAGACAGATTTCCTGCTCAGTCACCTGATCTCTGGGCAATTTGTTACATTTCTATACTCTCATCATGCAATAACAGATTGACCTCAGGTTACCTTCATGAGCCAGGACCTTCAACAGAAACAACTGTCTATAGGTAACAACTGATAAATATTCAGTCCTGTCTCATGTGTAGTGATGCGCTCCCATCATATGTTGCTGATATAAATTGCATATAAAGGGCTGACATTTGTATCTGATCTGAGATCAAGTCAATTAGAAATGAGATAATGAGAATAGCAAAGCCTGAGAGGGAGATGAAAAGAAGAAACTAGTGACTTTTAAGAGAGCAGTTGTGAAATGAGGGGGAAACAACATGAAATAGCACGTCTATAAAAGTAGACGGAAACGTGAAAAAAAAAAGGGAGAAGACACCTCTAATTAACAAGCTTATCTAAAATCAGCAGTGAGTTCACAGAGGTAAACAGCGTGTCCTCAAATTCTGCGGCGGTGCAGCTGCGCCACAGAGATGAGAGCAGATTTCGGAGCTAATTATTCAGTCCTGAAGGAAAGAGGTAAAGCGCGTCTCATTCCCCATATCTGCAAGGCGGGTGTCTCCTTGGGCATGTCGAATGAAGCACAGGTCCTATCTTCACAATGATTGAACAGAAAGCCAAAAATCTCTACACGGAACAGCACAGATGTTCAAGCCGCATACAAGCCGTGAAATATTTCTTCTTTCCTGATGAAAATTGGAAGTCGTTTTGAATGCTTCAGATCCAAATGAGCGAGGCGACGACAACACGCACCACAACAAACCATTAGATCCAACTAAGAATGGCAAAGTTAAGTAACACTTTAGTTTTAACATATACAGAAGAAAATAATCAACGATGGGGTGGTGTGATGTTGCTCCGTGAGAAACGGAGTGAACTATTACCACAGCAAAGCTGATTATTTTATATTTACATTTATGGCATTTGGCAGATGCCCTTATCCAGAGCAACTTACATTTATCTCATTCATACAACTGAGCAATTCAGGGTTAAGGGTCTTGTTCAAGGGCCCACCAGCGGTAGCTTGGTAGTGCTGGGGCTTGAACTCCGGACCTTCTGATCAGTAACCCAGAGCTTTTAACCACTGAGCCACCACTTTTCCAACAACAGCAAGTCCCGCAGTATTCCTCTTACACACAGCAATTTGCAGATGCAAATTTTCATTTTAGTAATAAAAAGGTCATATTTTTATCCATTTATCGTGAAGTTTAATGTCTTGGAACATTTATGAAACAAGTTTCTGTTCCCACTTACCTTATAGCAGCTATAAACATTCATTTCCCAAAAAGCCTACAGTTTTCTCTCACTGGAAGTGAATAAGACAAAATTACTCAGCTTGTCATATTATAGACAAGACTCTCCCATACCTGGCAACCTAAATTTACAGCTTTACTTCGGAAATTTGCAAAGCACCGTCATTTGAGGCTCCTTCAATAAATACTGAACAAACATCCCCTCACAGAAAATGTTACCATATCAACAATTACACACTTTTCTGTTTCAGTGTACGCGGAGCGTCAATTGTACAAGTCCATGTGTAAGTTGGCGAGCGCGTTAATATAAACCTGGGATTTGTCTTTCAGCCAGAACTACTGTAGTGTCAAAACAAGAAAATGAATCAGCCAATCAGATTCAAGAATTCAAGAGCCCGGTCGTATAATGCTAACTAAACCAATTCCAATTATTTCCCCAAATAACAACTAAGGATTCCATTGGGATGCACTTCTGAGCACTATTATAGCACACCTTACTGCACATAACGCATAACGCACAACACACACACACACACACACACACACACACACACACACACACACACACCCTGCAATGACTTCCACTAGTTTTTGAATTGCATTGGTTTCATGGCCCGTATATATTGTCTATGGTGGACAGCATGACAGCAGTGTCTTGACTCTGTTTCAGTGACTGATTTTCCATTCCCCCCCCGCCTAATTTGGTCATAGCCAATTCCCACCCACAGCCAGCTCTCCTCTATCAAGCAACAGCTACCAACCTGAGAGAGGGAAGGCAAGCATCTATATCTTCAGAGATGCATAGAGCCAGCCAACTGCAGCTTTTCAAACTCACAGGGCAGCATAACACACTCAGAGGAAAGCCCTCTTCCACATACATGAGCTCACAGATGACCTCGATTGGTCGATGTTGCTGTGATTGACAGGGAATAAAGATCAACACCATCCTTCCCACACACAAAGAAAGCACAGTCAATTTTGCTCTCTTGGAGCCCTGGCCATTTATGGATGTGGCATATCCAGGAGTCAAACTCACCGTGTCTAGACTGGATGACAGGACAAATGCTTTTCTGCTGTGCCACTCAGAAGTCTGATTTGCCATTTCACTCTTTCTTAGCGACTAAAATTCACACCAAGGACAATCATTTTAAAAAAATAAATAAATAAATTAGATTACAACAATAAAATTGCATTCAAAGATATTCAGAGCACTTGAGATCATATGCATCTTCGTATATCTACTTTATCATTCTAGTTTTAAAACAAACATGCGAAACACATTGAGCTGTACCTCTGTGGATTAAATAAAGCAATTTTTACAGAATACGCCCACATCCACCCTGAGCTAACTCCTGACTGCAGATAACATTTTACATTGCATGGCTGATATATCGACGCTGTCTCTTTCGGAGTGCCTCCCTGTTCCTCTCTCACCAAGTCTCTGCCTTGAGGTCAATCGTCTACAAACACATTTCCTATTCAGATGCTGCCTCTGCTCTCCTCCGTTCTGACACTTTCCATTTCAGCTGGACGGACCCAGATAAACGCAGTGCTCTCAGATTGAGCATCTTTTCCATCTGATTCTCGTTTCACAAACATCACTTGGGTAAAGGCCTTGTTGAAAGACCTTGCAATATTCCACAGAGGATATGTGTATAGTCTCAGCTGCGGACTCGGTGATTCAGGGATTATATGTTATATATTTTCACTGGGAAAGTAAAGTGGCATGAACCTGAATGATGCCTTTCACTAAAGAAGCCTGACAGGTAGAAAATATCCCCTTCATCCTGCTCCGAGGGTCATTTCATTCGCTAGTCTTTGATTACCAGCATGTTGCGTTCTTGTTTACTTCTCTTTCGTTTCACCAGTCTACACAAAAGTTACAAAAATGAGAGCTATTCTGGAAATATGAACTATAAAAGAATGTTTTGAGGACATCTATTTTTGTTACTCGATCTCTAAATACCCTTTCTGCACACAACTTTGATCTAGACGCTATAGAGTCAGCCCGTTCTGAAATTAGCACAGAGTACTTTGTTTCAGGTTTTTTTTTTTTTTTTTTACCCAGCATACACGTAAACAAGACGCATCAATCAAACCTAGACCTTGGCTGAACCAGTCAGATTTCAACAGCCTCTAACTCTCTTTCCAATTTCATACAATTTGAGCTGAGAAGTCATCAAACTGAGCTGGACTCTGGCCCTCTGAGAGTACAAGTTAGGCACCTCTACCCATTGTTGGAAATTTTTACACATAATAATTTTTATACATCATAATTTTTGTGAATTTTACTTTACCTGAGCAAACCTGAAAATAGATATTGCACCCAATTACATTTCCATGAAAAAAAATAAATAAAAGTTGGATGTTTTCATATAGACCTTAAATAAATAAATAAATCTCAAAGATCATGATTACACTTAATCCAATGTCAAGTGGGTCAGACCAAAAAATTGGTTAATTATTATTATTAGCCAGTGTGGTCCACAGTGAGCAATGCAAAACTGAACCACTTGGTAGCGCTCACTGTAATAGGCTAGTTTAAACAATAACACAACACCCAATACAATATTTCTGGGAAATTTCTCTTTGAAAGTTTATTTCATTGTTTTCCAATCGTGAGGATCATACACATTTAGCTAGCTAACACAAAAGCCAACTATTCCCTGGCACCACTAACCACAATGAACAATAACACTGGATTAAAAAAATAAATAAAAAGTTCCTTATTAGCTAATTTCACCAATAATCAATAACATTAATACCACCTGCCCAATATTGTGCAGGTTCCCCTTGTGCCACTAAAACAGATCTGACTCATTGAGGTGTGGACTCCACAAGACCTCTGAAGGTGTGCTGTGGTATCTGGCATCAAGATGTTAGCAGCAGATCCTTAGATCAGACTTGTTTGTCCAGTGTCCAGCACATCAAACTAATGCTCGATTGGATTGAGATCTGAGGAATTTGGAGGCCAAGTCACCACCTGGAACATTTGACTTGTTCCTCAAACCATTCCTGAGCAATGTTTCCAGTGTGGCAGATAAGAAATGCTCTGACCCAGTCGTCTAGCCATCACAACTTGGCCCTTGTCAAAGTCGCTCAGATCTTTACGCCTGCCCATGTTTCCTGCTTCCCACACATCAACTTCAAGAACTGACTGTTCACTTACTGCCTAAAATATCCTACCCCTTGATAGATGCCATTGTAATGAAATAATCAAATGTTATTCATTTCTACACGGCAAATAAATGCCAAAGAGTTAATAAATGTTGCGTACGTGTGTGTTTTATGTCCAATGGGGAACCTCCTCAGGCCACAGATAGGGGGCAGCACATTTAAATTTGGTGACCAGGATTAGAACCGTTTATCGGGTCAAGCCCAGCCATGGGTCGTATGATTTACACCCCTGTATACTTGAACCAATCATCTTCATACATGAAAGGTACTGTAAAATTTGTAAGAATTCAAACGATTGATGTGTGTGATGTGGTTGTTTTCGTTCGATTTCTTAAGAAAACGATACCATTAGAAAAGTTATAAATGACAGCCCCACTCCTTAACCGAACCACAGCCGTTATAAAGGTCCATACCATTTAACACTTGTAACCTAATGAGTTTGCAAGTCTGAGACTATGTTGGAAAATTTTTTACTTTTACTCTTAGCTAAAACTACTAATGGTAATGATTCATTCAAACTGTTTAAGCAAAATGAATCACTTACTCTGAACTGACTCAAGGACTTGAAATCTCAACACGATGGAGAGTTACACTCTCTTCAACATACTGCATAAAAATATGCTAAGCTCCTTGTATTCACTTCATTTCCTATTCGGAATAATGAGCTATTGTGGAGCCCCAAACGTCCACCACAGGGATCTGCTCAAGATTTTCACATTTCAAAGACTCTCTCCGCATTTGCATCATGTTTTGTTATACGCTGTAATAAGTCTGTAAGTAAGCTGCAATGTTTTATCCTCAAAGCAAAGAATTACCCCATAGACTCCTTCAGGTCTATTTAGTTTGAAGCAAAAAAGTGAATCGATACACTTTTCTCCTGCATATACCTAACATACAAACGAAAGCTTCAAACTTCAGATCCAGTGCCTGAGCCTCCTATTGGGAATGGCTTCAAATGAAATGGCCCACAGCTTACAGATGTACTGGCATGGATGCACAAGTGGAACAGCTGCTCTGACACTGACCTGACTGTACATAAAGTACTCTTGGACATGGCTGATGTTTTCTGCTTATTAATAATTGATTAATAAGCTTTGCAGGTTTGTAATTACGCAACCTGTGCTGAGATTTCATCCTTAAAAAATGAAGCATCATTAGGCTTGATGTGAAGATTATGGGCTAGAGTGTTCACTGGGGAAGTTTTTAACCAAAAGCAGATCAGTAAAGGAGGGGGAAAAAAAAGAAAAGAAAAAAAAAAGTTTAATCATCCCCAATGGAAAATGTTTGGCAGCGTAAAAGCTCATAGCACAGAAATGCTGTCTCTCCTGCACGCTCATCCATCACCTAATAATATTCCTAATCATTGAAACGTATAAATGTTTCCCGGTGATGCAGAACAAGATTATTGTACAAACGATGTACGAATCCTCAAACGTCGTATCACTGGTGTCGTGTTATTCATCTTAAAGTGACTGAATAATGCTGCCAAACAACTAAACTACTATGCCAGCAGTTTAATTATCTGTAAGGTGTTCCTCGTACAGCCAGAAATCAATACACAAATCTTGGTTCTTAGACCAAAACAATAAAAGGCTCGCTCACAGGTGTACTTTCCCACACCGTAATGTGCTGGAAATAAACCACTAACCGGTACGTTTCCATTAGGTCACCTTGTATTTTCACATTATTATCTAATTGACATTACTTAAATAGATAGAGATGTTATTGAGTTAAGCCCAAAACGGCACATGCTAGCATGTTAACACTTTGCTATATGTTATGTGTACAGTACATATATCATGAGACTACATGCTGTTTTTGAAAGTGTTTTTCAAAATTACACACGAGTTACTGCACTCTCTAATCACAGCATTCAATATAATCTGATTTCAATACAGTGTTTTAAGGATTATTAAATAGAATAGAAACGCTCATTTGTACCATTTACAACCATCATCAGTAGAAGCAACAGAAAAACCAATGAATGAATGATTCCCCCCCCAGAACTTTTTACTTTTAAATACTTCAGTACATTTACATATGGACATTTCATGGACACAACCTTCACTTATGTACATCCACTTTTTATTTTTATTTTGGCACAATAGTTTCACTATAGCTTTTTTTCTAAATCCTTCACATTTAAGAACTCGCATGTAGCTACACACACACACACACACACACACCATGTTGCATTTGTAAAGAGCTATTCTGCAAAAGATAAATAAATAAGTAAATAGAGAAAGAAATTCATTATAAATATGCATTTTAAACATGATTTTTGCATCCATCAAATTGTAAAAAAAAAAAACAAAACTAAGTGACTCGTCTGCGCCATATGAAAAAAATAAAATTATTATAAAAAAATGGACCAATCAGAAATCCTAGGATGGTCTGCACTTATATAGTGCTTTTTAACCTTAGCAGTTCTACAAAACACTTTACACTGTTTCTCATTCATCCATTCACACACGCACACATACACACACACACACCCATGCAAGGTGCTAGCCTGCTATCAGGAGCAACTTGGGGTTCAGTGCCTTGCCCAAGGTCACTTTGGCATGTGGAGTCATGTAGGCCGGGAATCGAACCCTATGATTAGTGGACAACCCGCTCTACCACCTGAACCAGAGCCGCCCCAGTGATGTTATCAACACCGAATTTCCATAGGTTCTCAAATGTAAAAAAAAATGGTCAAAGGTTTGATATAGTGAGTTTGTTTTTAGTTTTCTTGTTTTTATTTTTATTTTTAAACGTGTGCTCATTCTTTTTAGTTTCTTATTAATTATATATTGCCTGTTTATAGGCTGTAGCTCAATAGCCACAAGAGTGCAATAAAGTTACGGATTCTTGCTAGCCATCAAGACTTTGCAATTTGATCTCCAATTTAAGAAGGAAATACTTAACCCTCCCACCTTCCTCTCAAAACATCAGTGCTTTGCTCAGCACTTTCTAATCCTGTGTGTCTGTCTGTCTGTGTGTGTGTGTGTGTGTGTGTGTGTGTGTAAGCTCCTTTGAAGATTTTGCTAGACAGTGTAAACAAGCAGTGCTGAAAAAAGCTCTCTCAAGACTAGGGTTTATTGCGCAGGAGAAAACTCAAACACTATTCTAATACAGATACGATATGTAAGGAATAAAATACAACGGGGCATGATGTTATAGGAAAATAATCAACGATGCAGCCCGATATGGAGTAAGCATTTCCTGAAGTGAGCAATGTATCCAGCTGACACTGTAGACTCCTTCCATGAATGTTGCTATAGTAATGATAACACATTAGAACAAGCACAATGACACAAGCAGATCCATTTGTGAAAGCTGCGCTGTTACCGAAAATGAATCACCTTCTGACCAATCAGATTCAGAATTCAACATCACGGTGGTATAAATAGAATTTTCCCACAAATGACTACATACAGCGATATCTATTATTCACCTCTTTACAGCTTTCTCAAGTCAGAGTCACGGTCACTACAGCAGCGGTTATAATTAGCTGCCATGTTGAAGTGTTAGCAAATAATAACTGCAGTGATTATTCTGTAATTAAGATTACAGTTTTTTTTTTTGTTTGTTTGTTTGGTTTTTTTTAAATGGCACTCACTTTTAATAATGTTCATAAAGAGTCTACAAGATAAGTGTGTAAGTATTGTATTCTATTATTTCAAATTAGTAACAATTACAACAACCTGTTGAGTTTATTAAGTATGAGACAGCGGGAGTTTTGAGGGCTAGTTAGTGTTAGCTTATGATGATTAGCTGCTAGTATAGTTTTCTCATGGATTGTTGAGTAGCAGAAGAAGAGAAGTCTTTAAAACAGGCAAATGTACAGTTATGAATAAAACAGACCAAAGAAATATATTTAATACACTCTCATAAAACATTTTTGTGTTTGTTTGTTTTTAGGTCTAAGGTTTTCTAGTTGAAAGACGATGTTGTACTTTAACTTTAAAACTTATTTTAAGGTTTGTATTGCATGAGTATTTTCTGAAACAAGCTTCATTTCTTTCACCATTTGACTTCTTTATCTGGAGCTGAATTTCCTTCTTATCCATCTCTCTACTTTCTAGAGTTGAGAAATTAGGTGGTGCGTGTGTGTCACTGCCAAACTTTGAATTAGGTGATTGGACTTGTCAAATGTAACCATTCAGAATGAATGAATAAATACATAAATGAATGAATGAATGTCAAACAGGCTGAAGAATAACAGCACTACTGAAGCAAGAGCGGGAGTACATCGCTTTTCTTTCTAGTAAATTGAATCGCCTTTTAACGAAATTAAAACTGATTTTAACTCAACATGACATGGAATTAGACTCAGCAATTGAGCTATTGTGGAACTCCAAATGTCGACCGCAGGGATCCGCGATCTGCTTTAGATTTGCTCATTTAAAAAAAAAAAACAAATTTAACCTCTCTCGGCTTTTGCATCATGTTTTGCTATATGCTGTAACAAGCCTGTGTGTGTGTGTTAACATAATATTAATACCAACTAGCTGCTATGTTTTATCCTCAAAGCAGGCTCCTTCAAGCTGATCTAGCTTGGGGTAGATATCCAACACACAAACTAAAGCTTCAAACTTCAGTCCCAGCATCTGTGCCACCTACGGCTTCAAATGAAAGTGCCTATGGCATACAGATGCACTGACACAGATGCACAATTGGAACAGCTGCTACGATACTACACTGGGTCAAATACTGTATACAAATCAGGTGTGCCCCTGATATCGATCTGCTAGGTTACACTGGCTGCCGGGATTTTCACCCATTTGATTGGTGAAATTGGACAAAATTGGAGACTCTGTAGACTGCAGTCTTCATTTATAAGCACTTTACATGCAGGTTACATGTAATCTGATCCAACAAGATGTGCATATGCAGAGTGAAGTGTCTACGATAATAAGTTTATGACAAGTGTTTATGATAATTGTCTACCCTAATAAGGAGCTTGCGAGACCAGTCCCTCTGCTTTTTAATCATGCTTCATGTGGTTTAAACAAGTTTTAAATTATTTCCGTCCAGGCAAATTGTCCTTCAAGTGTGATTACAGAGTGGACAGCGAGAAAAGGAGCTTGTGACAGCAATAAGGTTGCTCAGAGTTTCATCTGCTCGATATTGTGGACCTGTTTGGACTCTGTTTGTTGAAAATTACATCAAATGCACATATTATCCATTGGTAAAATGCCTTTACTTATACTCATCTTTTTTTTTTACCAAAATCTTCTGCATCTTCGCTAAAGGTCGGGCCAATATTAAACACTGAAATTTACTTAGACCAGTTCCTGCCCTGCATCAGCTTCCAAAGGTTAGTTTGATGTCCATCCTACCATCCAGCCAACCTCACAATTATCCACAAACAGTAAATGAAATCTGTAACATGAACTGTTTTCTTACAGGTGCTATCAGTCAGATTATTAATGGATTATTAGGCTGCATGATAAACATAGCTACTGAGTCGGAAAGGCGTATCTTTCCTTTCTTTTGGGTTCCAGTGTAATGATGCTTTCCAAAAAAAAAAAATGCAACACCCTTTATTCCAATCCTAAATCATGCTTGTATCATCATTATAAATCTAAGTGTGACTTTTTAATGCCACTAACTCATCCATCACAGGTAGAGATCAACCGATAATCAATTTTACCGATATTTTTCCTGATATTTAAGCATTTTCACATAATCGGATATCGGTTTTGTAATAACGGATCTACCGATAATTGAGAATTGTGCGCACGACCACCATTGCAGCACTGCATTTTTTTTTTAAAGATTTGTTATCTCATCGAAGCTTTTTAAAAAAAACAAAAGAAGCCACTTCAGTAACAGTACACTTATTTGATTTCTTTTTTGCACTTTTCAGACCCCTCTATTTATTGATGCATAAATAAGAGTTGTTTTGAATGCAAGGACGATGTGAAATTGACAAAAGTTTAATAAATAAAACGGTTTGTTTAGTTCAGTGCTGTTTTTATCATTGTGTCAAAAACAGAAGTAAAACAATGAATAAATATCGGTTCTGCAAATCGGTTATCGGGGACATAAACGTGCAAATAATCGGTATCTGTTATAAAAAATATAATATAATATCGGTTGATCTCTAATCAAAGGTAAACAAGTGGCTTAGAAACCTACTGCCAATGACAGCATATGCTTTGTCTTAAATGAAAAGACTTCTCATAACAATGCCATAACAAATCATTCAATGGGAGAAAGCATTAAAAAGGTTGCAGCACAGCATACTAATGGGGACACATTAAAATGTCATCTAGTGCAGCAGAGGCAGTTTTGCCATCATGGAGAGAGAAAGAGAGAGAGGGGGATTATTGGAAAGCTGTAATGTTGGTGACAGGGTAATTAAAGCAAAAAAGGGCATGTTGGACTACAGTGTGTCTGAGCTGAGCTGTAGTAACAGTGCGTTCATGTTGTGTAAAGGGGAGACAACACTACATGGCAGTTCATCCACCTGTACATGTGTGTGTTTTGATGATGGAAGTAGAGAACACCGTTTAACACTTTGGTCCAAGCTCTCATACAGTTGATTGGATTGAAATTGGGTTGAAATCTGGTGACTGTGTGGGTCATGGCATATGATTACATCATTTCCATCCTCAGCAAACCATTCAGTGAGCCATCGAGCCGTATGGATAGGGGCTGGGTCACCCTGGATGAGACCACTCCCATCAGGATAGAAATGTTTCAAATTTCTATCTAGACTAATTCTTTTCTTAATGATTTATTTATTTACCTTTTGCAGAAATGTAACATTTGGTAAATGTTTCAAACGTTCACAAGAAAGTCTTCAGGGCAGAGGGTTTTCCCGCTTCTCTGTTACATGACGAGCTGCTATAACAAACGTTAGAATAAGAATGAACTTGTTTCACAAGATTAGACGTAACTATAAAATGGATATAAAGTACAAATTGTTGTTCATGAATTAAGAAAATAAATTGAATTGCTGACAAACTGCTGTCGAATAAGGGGAATAAAACACACTATAGAAAAAGAATCAACTTCAGGGTAGAAAAGGCTGCATCCCACCACTGGGTCATTGATTATTTTCTTGTAACAGCATGTCCCATCACATTTTATTCCTTACCTGATGAATACATAACGATTATGGTTATTGTTATACTTGTAAATCATTTTGGTCTCATTAATTGTATTCAATGCACCAATTCACCATGTTTAAATTCTAGAACCAAACCAGGAACTAAAAGCAGTCATTATGCTGCAATGGTTAATACAGAACTGAACACAGACACATATTACATTATCAAACACACAGACGCACACAGCAAACTGCATAAATTCCACGTTTTGGGTGTTCGTGTGTGTGTTTGCGAGCAGCTTGGCTCGGATTTGCTTTGTGAGGAACTCTGTTGACTGCTGCGGGCTCGTATTTACCCTGCCTTTGGTATTTCTGTTCGTGTGCCCGAGGCCTTGAAATCTTAGAACTAGGTTTTGTTTATTTTAGCAGGAATTGAAGAGGTTTGCGCTCCATGGTGTTCAAATCAAAAACGTGGCCTTGTCCTGTACATCAGACAATAACATACGCGCTTCGGGTCAATTCAGTTGTGCAAACAAACACACAGCACTTCCTGTCGATGCTACGGCATTCCAAACGCTAAAGAATTTTAGATATGATAAATCAACAACCTGGCGTGCTACATGAAGCGCATTACATCCGCAACAGCTCTATTCAGAAGACAGCAGGGTTTCATAAGAAAATAAATAAATAAATAAATAAAAACACATCTGAAATAACAGTGGGTTTTTATAGATTACGATTAAGCCATGCTCATGAAAAAAAATGCTCATTGCAGACTTCCAAGAGAAAAACAATGCACAAAACCAGTCCAATTTTGAACTGATTAGTTAAAGACTAGCTAAATTTCCAAAAATAGCTTTAAACTTTTATAACATGAGCCCTCACTAACCTCTTTCAGGTCAAATACGTACTACAGCTAATATGGCACGTACATGAATGCTGAGAAACTGCATCCGATTCTCTTTTGAGGGCGTTCCAGATGTAATCCAGACGTAGCCTAAGTAGTCTAAATGGCGTTTTAATGTATGTGAGTGTTAGGACTTTTGAAAATGAGTCACTACCTCTTAAACAATAATATGTGATGCAGTTTTGGTCCACTGATAGCCTGAGAGTGAATGCTGGAGGCGGTAAAGTCAGATGAAGCCCCAGGTTAATGATACAGAAAAACTGCTGACTGCCTGTGCACATGGCACGAACTCAGGCCATTACTAAGCGTCAGCACTCTCGCACACATTCAAACACACACACACACACACCTGGTGCCTCATCTACATTGACAGGAGGTAACTGTTTCATTAAGCTTACTAGATGGGAAAATTGTAAACATGCCAATCTTCCCAAGCTACAGGTCTGTTTTGTTAAGAAATGAAAGATATAGTACTATTAGAGGAACAAAACACTGTCACGTGTTTCACTTTCACCGATAACAGACATCCTGGATGTGTGTGTATGTGTGTGCAGTACTGAAAGGCATTCTGAGATTTATATACTCGGGTACATATGTCATATGTTGTGAATGGAGCCAGCAAATTTACCCCTGTGGAACTTCTGTCCAATATCTAATATTACCTACTTGTTTTAGATAACATTAGCCCAGATAGTTCATTAAAACTCTTCTTTGCTGGTTAGCAAACCTAGCAAGCTACTGGCCCATATAGCTAACATTAGGTAACTAAACAAGGTTTAAAAATTGTTTTTCATTACTGCTAGCATCACCATAAATAGTGTTATAATTTATAACCCACATCTGTATTAAAGTTTAACATTATTATTATTATGGGTTTGTATCAACTGCCTACAGTTACAGGACCTAATGTCACATTCAATTAAAGCACATGACTCATGATTTCTGACCTCTGGCTACACTGAGAAAAGGGAATATGTGGTCGATCTGCTGTTCTCTTTGTGTTCATGTAGATTTCCACCAGGATTTCCAGTTTCCTCCCATCTCTGGAAAATATGCCAGTAAATGGATCAGCTACTCTAATATTACGATGCCATGTGTGGTTCGACATGAATTGCAAATTGACCAAAACACTCCTCCATGTTTGTCGCTATTCCCACCGCCAAGTAAGCTGTGACATACTTAAACACTAGAGATGCACTGATGTAGGCAATTTTTCACGCTATCAGCCATAGGCCGATAATTTAGAAATCCGATGATCAGGGCCGATTATATCCTGTCAATCAAAAGAGGGCGGGAAAACACATAGAATTCGTGCTGTATGTAAAGAAGATGTCTCTTGTGTGGAATGACGGCAAAACTGAGGTTTGTAATCTCTGTAAGCTCTGAACTGATAAAATTTTACAGAGGACACGAGCAGCAGTGAAGCGGGAGTTTCAGCGTCGGGTCCATTTTTTCCCCCTGCACTGCTCAAGCTGAATTAAAGGGCCAGTACACCGTTGAATGATTTAAATGAAAGGGGAGTTTACAAAAAAGTAGTGTATATATATATATATATATATATATATATATATATATATATATATATATATATATATATATATATATATATATATAGCACAGAAAAATACATTTGTAGAGTAGTGCATTTCATATCCAGTTAATGTTAATATATAAAAAAGTTTATATTATATATTACCAGTTTGATGTTCAGTGATGAATTAGAAATGCTTTTGTTTGTGGTGAGTGAATGTGAGACTAACAGGAGTTTTTTTTTGTTTTTTGTTTTTTTAGAATTCAGTCAATGTTAATATGAATTAATAACATTCAATAAGTTAATAATCTTACTTTAATCTTCAGAATTTAGTTCATGTGTTAATGTTAATGTGAGTGATGTGTTTTCTGTTTATGAGACCAGTTACTGTGAAACAACTTGTTGAAATGGAGAGAATAAAGTTTTTATTTATATGTCTTTCAGAATTGTGGAATTAATTATTATTAATTTAAAAGAAGCCATAAAAGGCAGAACTATCGGTATTGGCTGATATCACTCTAAATAATCGATTATCATTATCAGCTGAGACATTTAGTACCGGTTCATCTCTATTAAACACCCTTGTTGAATTTGGTTGCACTTCTTGCCCATGATACAACATGAACCACATGGAGTTAAAAATAGTGCACTGACTGGTCAAACACAGCCATCACAGAAACATCTTGATTTACGTCTTTCGTGGGAATTGCTTCTCTGTCAAAGTGTCTCAGTCTTCCCAAAAGTCCTTTTAAACTAGCCAGCTATTTAAATAATTGAAGCTGTGTTAAACAGTGATTTAATGGCTCAGATTCATCTTTATCTATTTACCAAGAGTAATGTTTTCTTATCACTATTTAGCGTAGATCGTACATTTCTCCTGCATGATCCAATTAAAGTGCTCCATCTTCTAGTTCTTCTAGGCAACTCCCAAATGGCTTCCTATTCACTTCCTATTGCACTCTAAATAGGCTTTAACATAATGGAACCAAACACCCTAGCTACAGTGGCAAGAAAAAGTATGTGAACCTTTTGGAATTTCATGGTTTTCTGCATAAATTTGTCATAAAATGTGATCTGATCTTCATCTAAGTCAAGGGTATTGACAAATATAATGTGTCTAAAATAAGAACACAAAAAAAATTCTGATCTTTCATGTCTTTATTGAGAACAACCAAAAAAACCTCATAGTGCTTGTGGAAAAGGTATGTGAACCCTTGAGTTAATGACCTCAAAAAAGCTCATTGGAGTCAGGTTTTAGCATACCTGGAATCTCATTAAGAAAATGAGTTTGGAGGTGTGGACAGCTACTTTGACTGATAAAAACCCCTCAAACATTTTGAGTTTGCTCTGCACAAGAAATACACGCTTATGTGAGCCATGCCTCGCCAAAAAGAGCTTTCAGAGGATCTACGATCAAGAATTGTTTATTTACATAAAGCTGGCAAGGGTTACAAAGTGATCTCAAAGACTTTCACTAGTCTACAGTTAGGCAAACATTCTACAAATGGAGACACTTTGGGACTGTTGCTACTCTACCAAGAATTGGGCGCCCAGTCAAAATGATACCAAGAGCACAACGAAGTTCATCAATGAGGTAAAGAAACAACCCGAATGACAGCCAAAGATTTGAAGGCATCATTGGAACTGGCTAACATCTCTGTTCATGAGTCTACAATACGTAAAACATTGAACAAGCAGGGTATCTACGGCAGGTCACCATGAAGGAAGCCACTGCTTACTAAAAAGAACACTGCTGCACGCCTGAAGTTTGCAAAAGAGCACACTGACACTCCACAGTGGTATCGGCAAAATGTTTTGTGGACTGATGAATCTAAGATTGAACTATTTGGAAAAACCACACAGCACTACATCTGGCGTAGAAAGGGTACAGCATATCATCATGAAAACATCATCCCAACCGTAAAGTATGGTGGAGGAAACATCATGATTTGGGCCTGCTTTGCTGCATCAGGGCCTGGCCAGCTTGCAATCATTGAGGGGAAGATGAATTCCCAAGTATATCAGACAATTCTTCAGGATAACGTGAGAATGTCTGTATGTCAGTTGAAACTGTGTAGAAGTTGGGTGATGCAACAGGACAACGACCCAAAACACCGGAGCAAGTCCACAACAGAATGGCTTCAGAAAAACAAAATCCGCCTTTTGGAGTGGCCAAGTCAGAGCCCAGACCTCAACCCAATAGAGATGCTATGGAAGGACTTGAAGAGAGCCATACACATGAGACGTCCAAAAAATACGACAGAGCTAAAGCAGTTCTGCCAGGAAGAATGGGCTAAAATTCCTCCTGAATGATGTGCAGGTCTGATCCACAGCTACAGGAAGCGCCTGGTTGAGGTTATTGCTGCCAAGGGGGGGGTCAACCAGTTATTAAGTCTAAGGGTTCACTTACTTTTTCCACTGCCATTTTGAATGTTGAATGAGTGTGTTCAATAAAGACATGAGGGATCAGAATTTTTTTTTGTGTTCTTATTTTAGACACATTATATTTGTCAATACCCTTGACTTAGATGAAGATCAGATTACATTTTATGACAAATTTATGCAGAAAACCATGAAATTCCAAAAGGTTCACATACTTTTTCTTGCCACTGTATATAAAAATGCCTTTTTAACGCCATCTGGTAAGGTTTGCACTCAAACGCTTCTGTATTTTCAATCAAGAATAAAGTATTGGCACCTTCGACTGTGTGGGAAGCCATTAAGTGAAAACGTGCTCCTCCTTATTTTCCCTAAACATTACAATATGGAATGGAGGAAGCAAATACAGAGAGTCATAAACTCTCTCGATCCCATAATCCTTAGATGGGGCCACCTGATGGCTGAGGAAGGAAAGTGGAGTGCAACGTGCGCTCTCCGGCCAATGCACGTTATCCTCTATTCTTCCCAGTTTCAGCAGGAGTGCAATTACATTTATATTCAGATAAGGACTAACACACCCATACAAAAGTCAAACGATGCACGGGTGAGACAAACAAGAAGGAGACAGACACGCATGAGGACAGAAAAAAGGTGAATGTCAACCAGAGATGAAGCAGTACTTGAGATGCAGATTCCACCTTCTTAATCCTTCCTTCTCTTTCCGGATTCTCTTTCCTCCAACGTTGAACTCGAAATCCTGTGGAGATTTCTGCAGCTTGATTCCGTGGTGTCTGTCCAAGAGAAAAACTTTATGGAGCAGCTGCTCTCAGGGATGTTTACTCTCCTGGGAGCTGAATTATTGATCGTGTCAGAAGTGTGCCGGTCCAGCACATATATAATTGAAGTTAGTCTTCCAGCTTGCATGGAGGAAGACGGGGATTTACTGTAGTCACAAAGTGCTCAACAGCACACGAGAGACATGTATGGATTATGTCATGTGGGTTAAGCTCCGCTGTCCAAGTGTGTATTGACAGAAGGAAAGGGGAAGAACATGAAAGGATCAGCGTCAGACAAACATGCGGGGCTCCGCACAACATAATGGCAATTTGTGTTTAAAGCGATACTCCAGTGTTTTTCAGCCCAGACTATATGTACCAGAAATGTAGAATTTGTGTGTGAACATGAATTTCCACATTCCTGTGCTGAAAAAATGATCAAATAACTCAAAACTTCTTTATAATGGAAGTCAAAATGTCTGATTTTGTCAGTCAAAGGTATACAATTTACCACATAGTATGCATTTGTCCACAGTTAGGGTCCACAATTAGATTCTGAGCTCAGGTTACTGCTTGTGTGGAGTTTTGCATTTCCACATGGGGTTCCCCAGTTTCCTTATATTCCTTCCCCAGTGTGAATGAATGTGTGAAGTATTCCCTGGCTTAGCATGATGGAGAACGTTCCCTGCGTAACTAGGGCTTAGTATATCGTAGGGGTAAAACACAATGCCACAATGTCTTTTAAAGGTCAACCGATAGTGGATTATACCGGTACCAATAACCGATTAATCAACTGTTAGTTTTTAAAATAAATACTGAATGAAAACATGACATTGAAACCAAAATACTGCTGAACTTTTTTACAAAAATAAACAGTACCATGAAAATGTACTGTAATTTATTTAATTAAATAAATATATAAATATGAATATATTAACGTAAATAAAAAGATATACATCCAAACTGAACCAAAAAGTAACAATCCAAATAACAAATAAAAATAGAGACATCCAAAATGAATGAAAAAAAATATAAAAAAAAAACACTTCAAATAACACAGCAAAATTTGTCAGCGATAGTTTTTATTTCGCCACTAGAGGTCACTCTCATACTGTATAATAATGACAGCAGACCCTTCTCAGCCACTCCCGCAACAGACGCAGCTGGGAAAAACGATCAGTGTAGATTTTTGCAGATAACTGATAGTTCCAGCACCTGGTTGTCGGTTCCAATTAATCTGCAAAACTGATAAATTGGTCAGTCTCTAATATCTGTATCTGCTTAGTGCTCCGAATATCTGTATTTCTTTCATTCACTCATTCTATTTTATTAAATATGAACCTTACAACTATCCCCCTACAAACACTGGAAAACACACAATGCCAGCACTGTCAGCATGATCCATGAATTCTGGCTCTGACTGTAAGTGCATTGGACTTTGTACAATCCTGCTCATGCTGTTATTCTTTTCCGGCTGTGATATTTTCTAGCAAATTTACTTGGTTACAGTCCTCAAAATATATACAAAACTAATAATTTAATCTAATTTAATCCACCAAGAACTTGACCAGGTAGTTACTGATGATGAATGAATGTACGCTGGACTTGGTTTGTCCTGTGTGCTCCATATGTGAGCACTCATTTGTCACTGTATGAAAGTAAAAACCTCCACTCACGTGTCTCACACACGTCTCTAGTCTCAACTAGACTCTCAACGAGTGTGCCTCCTCTTTGTATCTGTTCAGGATGCATTATACATTCATTCTGAATAATGTATTCGTATTTGGTTACATCCCCAGTACATAGTATTTAGCACTGTCATTTGAAGTGCAGGAAGTCTCGCTCATCCAGAAATCTTTACTGTTAGAATGTTAAGTTTGTAAAGTCGGATTTGCATGATATAGTTGCACATTTTAAACTTTTCTTGACACAATTCAACATTAAGACTGCCCTTAAGATTCCATTAAAAGTAAGTTTCAAGTCAGTGGGTTTCCCTTCAATTCAATTTACTTAAAGCAAATGCGTGCCTCAGTTCCATGCGATTGAATCTGTTTTTGTACATCAAATATAAATCCTGCACAAAGCCCAAATTCACACTCTCATCCGAACTGAAGACCGAACCCTGCAGCACTGACATTACCCCTGCACTATTTTACAGCACATTTTAATCATGGTAATTTAATACAATAGTTGTAGTTTACATCAGTGCCAACATCCTCATAAGATTTCCTAATGTAATTGGTTTACATTAATGCTATATGAATTGATCATGCTCACGCTACATAATTAATTCTAGTAATCTAGAAACTTCTTTAAATTAAGTTTAGTATAAGCAATGAAATCACATTTTGATGAGAAACTTAATTTTTTTGTGTGCAAAAACCACACAAGCGGTGGCTTGGTGGTTAAGGCTCTGGGTTACTGATCGGAAGGTCAGGGGTTCAAGCCCCAGCACTGCCAGGCTGCCACTGTTGGGCCCCTAAGCAAGTCCTTTAACCCTCTCTGCTCCAGGGGCGCTGTATCATGGCTGACCCCAAGTTCCTGACATGATGGGTTAGGCGAAGAAAAGAATTTCACTGTGCTGTAATGTAACTGTGACCAATAAAGACTCATTATCACTATGTTATCTGACTTGACATTTTCATTGTAGACAGAGACGTGTGGACATTTCCTGATTGTGGTAATCAGTGGTAAACGCTTGATAGAGATCAGGCTGGAAAAGACGTGACTGAAAACTGAGAAACACTTCGGTGAGTGCACATACTTTATCAGGTGATATGAATCAACCCTGTGTGAGAAGCCTAAGGAGGACAAACGCATGTGGAAAACATCGACCACTTGCAGCTCTCCACCGGAAGTTACAACCTTTTTTTTTTTTTTTTTTTTTTTTTAAAACAGCAGGCTTCTAGGAATGGTCTGCTTTCTATTGAAGCGGCCATTATGCAGTTTGCCTAAAGGCGGCTGAGCTGAATTACTGTGCTTATTTTCACACATAAAGGAGCAAAGGGAAGGAGTTCAGCCCCTCTGTAATCCACAGCAATGTGAAATACAAACACATAACAAGCTGTGCTGTGATACCACAGTGCCCTCTGTTGGTCAGGAAGGAATGAAGAACGAGCGCAAAATGAAGCACCTTTTCCAAGAGCTTGTTAGGAAAACCAGTGATTCATGAGGGTCTAAAAGGTGGAATCAATACACATGCAGCCAGTGTGTCACATTCTGGAAACATGAGTGGTCTCTGCAAACCGCCAGCTTCTCCTTAGACAGGGCTTTAGACGTTAAATCATCAGGAGCATAGATGGATTGGACCTCACAGAGACAGCTCAGGCCGAAGCGGCAAACTCGCAGCAAATGTATTACATTACGGATGAATTGGAATTTAGCAATGTGGGGGAAACCTGCAAACCAGCATTGCTTAGCATGCTCATGAGCACTTTGAACAGGGAATTAAATTAGCACATGCAAATCCTGTGCAAGGTGTGTGAATTGAATATGTTCAATCCACACTTAGTTCTCCGAAACCTCCGTTGTGGCAAAACAAGCTTGTATCACAGTGAGGTTTGGTAATTAACTTTCATCCACCAACTCTAATGTGTCTCGCAAACATTTGTTTTGTCATAGTCTTCCTTGCTTAGAGGCAGGCCAGAGGGAAAGCACTGCTTTAATACTATCTCTTTTTCTTGCCTAATCACTCTTTCTGTTGGGAGTCTTTCTGCGAGGCGTATATTAAAACACATCCATCATGGCTGACAGCTCTTCTGCAATCTCACGCAGTCGTCCCCCCGCTGCCTCGGTTACTCGTAGCAGAACCGCTGCTGCGTTCTGATTTCAGCTCGGAGTCTACAAGCACAGAGATGAAGATATGCAGCAAATGGATGGGCGCATGTAGTTCTGATTAGACATGATTTCACCCTCGGACCATGATTTGGTTAAACCTCACACGAATTCTCGGGTTTTGCGCCTAATATCAGGATTGAAAAATCTTCAAACTTAAATGGGAGACTTTTATTTATTACACTCTTTCTGAGGCGCTTAACTGAGACTATTTAACACATTAACATGAACAAACCATGAACTACCGCATTAATAAACCATAAATAGCATTAACAAAGTAGCTGACATGATTTATATATACACAGGCGTCTCCGAACATATTGGAATGGCAAAGTCAATTCTTTTTTTTTTTTTGGCTATACACTTTGCTAAGAAATTTGGGTTTGAGATCAAAAGATGAATATAAGATGATAGATCAGAATTTCAGCTTTCATCTCCTGATATTTACCTCTAGATGTGTTAAACAACTTAGAGCACGGCACCTTTTGTTTGAGCCCACCCCTTTTTTAATTGATCAAAAATATTGGAAAATATGACTGATAGGTGTTTCTTATCGCCCAGGTGTAGACGGATTGTTTAAACAATGAATAACTCTGAATATCTACTCTTGGTTTAAGCCCTGGGTTTCACCTGTGAAGTCAGCATTTGTTGTTAAAAAGGATAAACCAACATGAATACCAGAGAGTTATCTATGGGAGAAAAGCAAAACATTTTGAAGCTGAGAAAAGAGGGAAAATGTATCAGAGCAATTGCAAAGACATTGGGCAGTACAACCATTTGAAATGTCCTGAAAAAGAAAAGAAAAAAAAACAAAACACTGGTGTACTAACAACCAAACACTGAACAAGTTGGCCAAGGAAAACAACAGCAGTTGCTGACAAACATTATGAGAGCTGTGAAGATAAACCCCAAAACAACAGTCAATGACATCATTAACAACCCCCACAGGGCAGGGGTGAGGGTAGCACAAAACACTGTTCAATGAAGACTTTGAGTGCAGAAACATAGAGGTCAGAATACAAGATGCAAACCACTCATCAGCAGTAAGAACTGGAAAGCCAGATTGGAATTTGCAAAGAAATACAGAATTGAGCCACAAAAAGTTCTGGAATTGAGAATAATTCATTTTTAGTCATGGATTGAATAGTCAATGGGATTGTTTAGGATTTTTAATTTCTCCTAAAGTTAACCAGACAAAAAAAATGCATCTCGTCATGTTACCGAAAAACCACCAAGCCCTCCTCCAAGTCAGAAAGTTACAGCTGTACCTCTCTTACAAAGCACTGACAGTGGAGACTCCTTCCAAAAACGTTCAATAAACTTCATCACGTCAATAATTATACTTATTTAAATCCATTTATCAACTATTATACTTATTTAAAACCATTTAAATTCCGCGGCCACCATGCAAGTCCCCGGGAAAGCTGTTACTATAGAAACGATCATGTATTAGAATAAGGACATTCATATAAACCTGTGATTTGCCTTGCAGGCAGAACTACGTTCAGAAAGGCTGGTATAGAAAATGAATGAACACCTTTTGACCAATCAGTTTTGAGAATTCAACAGTGTTGTGGCATAAATTTATTTATTAAAGTTGCAGCACAAAAAAACAACCAAGCATCGTCACTGTTCCATGAAATTATCTCAGACTTAATACAAATAACAGCTTTTTACATTCCGTTATAAACGATCAAGTAATTTTTTATCGTATGCTAAAATAAAATGGAAAATGTAACTTTATCTTTAATAAACAGGCCTTACTACTTTGCTGTGCATTAGTTAATGATCCATACATCATCTGTTAGACTTTAAAAATGATGGCATGGCCAGAATTGGCTCCATCTTTAGTTTGGATATGTGTTATTGTCATTAAAAATGTATGAATGTTGCTTTCCAAGATTTATTTAACCAGTTCTTGATGTGACAGTGCAAGACAGCAGTCTGACACCACTGTATTAGCTTATTAATAAATCATCTGTACTAAAGACTAGTTTTAAAAAGGTTTATTTTGACTAAGCATCACAAGCAAGTAAATTTTTTTTACATTTATTTTAGAAAGCATTTGAACACCCTGTAAAACCATTATTTTGGTTCAACTTCAAGAAACGGGTTCAGGTCAGTACTCTAGTATTAGAAAGTCTAAGGACGAAACAGTGAGAAGTAACATGAGAAATGTTTGGCTTTTTATTTTACTCAGGGAAAAAAAACATCTACATCTAATTGGAATCTGGATGTAATTGGAAAAGGCTGATCTACTATATGTTCCATCAAATACCTAAAGCTTTATATAACATGTACATTAGCTCATTAGCTCATGCACTTAAATAATAAGCTACAACCTGACTACCTGTAGATATGAAAGGTCTCCTACCTCATTAAAATGCACTTTGCTGGGTTGTTCTTGATTTCGCTTAGTGGCCTCACGTGGTTCACTTTTCCATGTCCTTCCAAAGAAACGCTGCAGACTGTTATCAAACAGAGAGACGCGCAGCTCGTACCTGTCTGATCTCACCTCCTCTGCCTGCACACAATGAAAACACACAAGACTCAGCCATTACTGTGCTTTTTTTTTTTCCAGGATAGACAAGTGATAATGAGTGAGTGAGGTGCAACAGCATCTTCCTAAAACACAAGTAATCTGATCAAACATTCCTTTAGTGCTTCATTAGTAGTTGTAATAAATAGATGTAGAGCTGCCAACCTGATCACACAGAGCAGTATCAGACACGTTATTAAAATGAGCACACGGTGCCATGTATTGTGCGGACACAATGGTATTCCTGAACATGCAGAGAGTCGAATGTGAGAGCACTTCAGTTCTGCGAGCACTGAGCACTGAGACATACACGCTTCCTGTCCCCTCGCTCACCAGGGTCTACATGTTGCTTGGAAGTCAAGGTGTAATTCCACTCACTTTCAGTGACCATGCTCAGTGATACTGTTTAAACACCACAACATCTTAAAGGTACATTAGAGAATATTTGTTTTAAAAAAAAATTTCATTAATAAAACATGTCATTAAGGTTAAACGATTGGAGTTGAATAAGATTTGAATGAGCCCGCCCACATTTCCACCTGTGTACACAAAGCTCTGTTCCCAAAACTTGATGATGATGATGATGGTTCAACTAGTGTTAGCATGCTAACTATAGTCACCATTAGCAAGGACTATCATCACATCACTTTCAAGCTACTCAGATAATGTTTGAAAGCCACGTTTCGACTCTGTAAACATGCAACCTCTCCTCATAATGATTTATGAGGATGTGAAGGGGCATGGGGGCGTGTCTATAAAATGACTGACAAGATGCCAATCCAAATACAAAAACATTTCCGCCCAGGTTTGGAAACCTGCCTTTTTCACTATGAAATACACTTGTTCTGAGACAGTGGCTTAAACTATTATTTCTCATCATTCAGGGCTCTACAGTGCGACCATTCCACTCGCATTTGCGACTGTGAAGTACTTTGTGCGACTGTGAATAAATATTTATTTGCACCAGTGCAAGTGACCTGTTCAGAGTTGTATAATACAATCGGAATAAAAACTACAGGAAGTAGAAAATGCGCAAGTTACTTTCACACTGCTTTTCATCACCTCACTCAACCGAACAAGTGTGTAAATACTGCAAAGACGCCATTATGAAGACGAGTAACACTGTACATCATCTGTTTCTCTCAACTTGCCGGAATCACAAACCGCCATCTTTTATTGATCCCACAAAATGACCTGAACCTGCAACTGTGACCCGCTCATGTAGACACAGCGAGTAAATTAATAATAATGCTAACTCTACAAGATTGGGTTTAATTCAAACTTCTTTATTAAATAATTCCACACCAATCATAAACAAGAGTAGCAACGGTTCAGTCTGTAAACATACAGTACACTGCTGCACTCTCTTCACTCCCTTCATCAACTCTAATAGACAGCGCATTCACTTCATTTAAACTCAGGGTTGCCAGATATCACTAGAAAAATCAACTTCCCTTTCCATGTTTCTATCTAATCCCCCAAAATACACAAATATTATCAGCAGACATGGCAACACTGTACTGAGGAACCGATCTAAAAGGAACAACTAATAAACAAACAAAAATAAAAACTACTAAAATGTAAAGACAGAAAATGTGCTTAATTATAAATAAATCATTTAATATACAAAATAGATACTATAATAAATTTATTTTATAAATAAATTTATTATAAATAAAATGAGAAATTAAAATGTTTTAATTACTATAGGTTGCACTTAATATCAATTTGAATATCTTAGTAGGCTATTTCCTTAGAAGGCTATTAGCCTTTTTCCTAATATGGATCATTTTTATATTAGTTTACTTTTAGTTATGACTCTTTATTGTTTAAGATATTTAAAAATAAATATGTTATGCTTGTTTATTTATCAATTAACCAACAGTATTTGTCACTACTATTATTTTAATTCAATTAACAGTGATATCTGGATCGGTTTCAGTCGATCAAGATGACAAGAAATCGGTATCGGCTGTAAAAATCCTGATCGGAGCATCAGTAATGAATACTGTTAAACAATAGCGCTTTGCATCTGGCGGATAAATGAACTCACACAATCACATCCTATATGAAAGTAATTAAGACATATACACAATATACACAGAGCGGTTCAAGAATCAGCTTTGGAGAATTTGGAAAATGGCTACTGTAGCTTTAAATATATTTAAGACTGAACATTGAGGTTTTTTGTATTTGTTTACAAGGTAAAATGAACTGAAATATTAATGAATTAATTTCTCATGGCTCAACCTATATTTCTAAATTCTGTCATAATTGACCAGCTCAAGTTTCCTCATGCCAAGCTTTATATTGTGGCACGTTAACGTTACCATCTCTTAAAAAACTAAACTTCAACTGTGCTCCTAAATTTTTGACTGTGCTCCTAAATTTTTGCAATTAGAAGCACAAGTGCTCCTAAAAAAATTGTTACCGTAGAGCCTTGTCATTTCTACATAATTTTCCACATTATTTGCACTAGTAAGAAATGAAAAATATTGATTACTGCACCTTTAAAAATAAAACGTAGCAGCACATGGCAGCAACCAACATAAACAGATCTAAATAAAACCATCCACGATGCCCCAGATTTCGTCAAGCTACTGTATGTAGGTTGCTCATATCAGTACAGATGTGGGATGTTTTCCTTTTTATCTGATTATGTAAATTTTTCATTTTAACCCAAATCAATACGATCATGATGACTTGCACATTGTGTGACATGTAAACATGTTATTGTGAGAATATGTATGATGACCTTGGTGTGTGAAGAAGCGCTACAAAGGTGACCTATTATTTTGTTTGGGCTTTCTTATTGTCCTTTAAGCTCTCTTGCTATGCTTAGGAAAAGGTTTGCCTGACACAAGGGGGTGATGATATATGGAAATGTACCTAAAGATTTTTGTATTTAAGCTGTGTTTTTTGAGACCAGACCAGACGCTTGGGGCGTTTTTATCCTTGGCCCATTTGGAGCGTTTGTTTCAGAATCTGGTGCATTTTGTCCATTGGCTTGGTTAGTTTAGACCAGAGGTGTCCAATCATATCCGGAAAGGGCCGGTGTGGGTGCAGGTTTTCATTCCAACCAAGCAGAAGCCACACCTGAGTCTATTGAAAGCCAAGATTGACTGATTAAATAGGTGGAATCAGGTGTGGCTCCTGCTTGGTTGGAATGAAAACCTGCACCCACACCGGCCCTTTCCGGATAAGATTGGACACCCCTGGTTTAGACAAATATGAACACGGCAATAGCGCTCGGATCCACACCAAAACAATCGGGCCTGATAGCAAACAAACTCTGCAGCGGTTCGCTTGTGGTGAGAAAGCATTCCAATTCAATGGACCAACGAACCAACCTGTATAGCAATGCATGATGGGAAAAGCGTTTTGTAAAAAGCCTTTTTGTTTCACTAATGGCTCGCATCATGAATCATGGTTTAATTTGGACCAAAGACGAGGTAAAACGCCTCATTGAAATTTGGTCTGATGAACATATTTCTGAACAACTTTCAAAAACGCATAAAAACACAAGGTGTTTAGTGAGCGTCTCAATGAGATGGGCTTTAAATCGCTCTGTGGAACATATAAATTAGATCAATTATGATAACTATAGCTAAAAAGAAAGCCACAATAAGCTCGCAGAGCTGCCGTCTATCCATCTTGATGGATGACCGCTATGAGCGGAAGCCCAGAACATACACAGGCGCACTCTGATTAATGAGAGGACAGTTTACTCACACGTGACTTACATAAACACATTTGGGTACGTTTTGATCTTTTCAGGAGCAGGGACAGTGTGAACGTAAAGAGTCCACTTTAAGGAGTCTGAGTTCGGTTCTTTTAAAGAGGATTCAAGTGTGAAAACACCAGAACCTTATTACACTTCCTTTTTCTTTATTTCACTTTCCGTGCACAGTTAATACATTTCCTACACTTCTACAACCTGGCTCTCGGGTGGTCTCCTGGTTCCTGATTCTAGTTTCTGAAAGATTTACAACACAGGTATTGATGAGTACTGAAAAACTCATACTCAGGCTGTCAGAAATGGTATTGATACTTCTCTTATTATTATTATTATTATTATTATTATTATTATTATTATTATCAATATTATTGGCTACTCATACTTTTTAGTATGTACCTAACAAAATGGCATGGATGAACACTCAAGTGTATCAGTGTTAATGTTAATAGAGTAATAATGGCACTAAATGGTTAATTGTGTGTATGTGTATGTGTGTGTGTGTGTGTGTGTGTGTGTATGTGTGTGTGTGTGTGTGTGTGTGTGTGTGTGTATGTATGTATGTATGTTTCACCTGGTTTAAGTGAAGCCCATCCAATCGTTTGAGCACGAGCTGGAAAGCCTGGCTCGGACCCTGTGCTACCCGGGATGTTTGCTGAGGAGGAGGAATCACTCGGTTTTCATCGAAAATGCGTTTCCACTCCGACATTTGGACGGCATGCGTTATATCTCTCCTCTCATTAGACTGCAGTGATCAATGACAGAAAATCAAACCTGCAACATCTTCCTGGAAACCTGAACCTAAACCGAAAAGTCACCATGAGCATCTCATTCTGTTGATTTTAAATCAGAAATCAACATCACAGCAACGAATCCATCGTCTTTCCTGATACCGCTTTCCAATCTCTGCTTTTCACAACCTCTTCTGCTATGACTTGTGCTTAGCCAAGCCTGCTAGCTAGCTCCTTTAACTGTGTATTCGGCTTTTATATACTGTAATCTCAGCTTCAGTAGATTTATAACACAAACGTATCCTCTTATCGAAAGTACTTCACTACAAAATCGTCATTAAAAATCCCTGAAATTTAGAGAAGGGGGGGAAATGGCCAAAGCTAGCTCTCCATCATATCATCGCCGCCATGTTGTTTACCGTTAGCGCTTAGCAGCTGTTACCAGGGTGACCAGTGTGGGCCGTTCTTCCTCACTTGTATTCGCCGGACGAGGCGCCGCCATCTTGTGTTGTGGCTCTGAAATGACAAAAACTACGTCCCAATTCGCGTACCATCCGTCCTAAATAGTATCCGAGATGAGAATTTGTACGTCCCAAATCGTAGTATGTTGAAACGAGTATCCCAAAGGTTCCCGTATGGTCTACTATTTCTGGTAGATTTTTGCAGTGCAGATCCGTAGACACTTTTTCAGCTAATATTACCTACAAGTTCTTGCGCAAAGGGCAAATCAAAGAGGATTTTTTTGACGGTTTGCTTCGCCGAATTCAACCTGCAGACGAGTATGGAAGTATTTTGCCGGCAATATCCATCCATTTTCCATTTTCTTTGCCGCTTATCCTACAGGGTCACGGGAGCCTATCCCAGGGAGCATGGGGCACAAGGCGGGGTACACCCTGGACAGGGTTTTGCGGACAATATTAAAAAGCGATTGCAAACTGTATTTGCAGTTGCATTTCCTATTTGTGGACGCATAAATTGTGCCAAATGAAAACGCAAATCGATAAAAATTACTGTTTGAATTTTCATTACGTACAGTGTCTGCCAAATCTCAAGTGGAAACGCAAAGGTCATTTGCAATTGCAATTTCCATGTGTTACGCCTTATGATCCGGTCATATTGAAATAGCAATAGCAGCACACCACGTTTGCTATTTCATTTCCTCAGTGTGGCGTATGGAGCCTGCCAATATTCAAACGGAACGGCAAATCCCTTTGCATTTGCATTTCCGATGTCTTGCACAGAAACCTGCCTATCAGTGTTGGGGTAGGAGTATACTACAGGGCGTGTTTGTATTTGGAAGTGATGTCACTTACAGTCGACCACATTTTAGACTGGCTCACGGTCACTGGAGAGTCACTGCACAGTCACAAGTTTCTCAAACAGTAAACACACAGAATGGGCAAAAATGTGCATTGTCTTACTCTGAAGTGGAATGAGAACCAAGTACAATTGAATATATTTTTTATTTTTCTAACATTAAATCCCCCTGAAGCTAATCTCTCAGAAACGCAGCTCACCAGTGCTTTATAGTAATAAAGTCAGTAAGGGGCCGTGTAAAAAATTCATGACCTGGGCAACTGTGTAAAATTCTACCAATATTAGAGTCATCTACTTCACATGATATCTAACATATTGCAGTATTATAATACAGTATTTATTTAGTTTTATAGCATATATTTTATTAATAATTATTAATGATATATGCAATTGCAAATACAGTTTGCTACTACTTTTGAATATTGTCTGGAAAATATTTCCATAGACGAGTGTAGCCTAATGTCTGTGATGCGTATTTTAGAGAGGTGTAAATTAAATGTGGAAAAATAAATCAAGGGAATGGTACATTAAATGATGTAGTATAAATTACATGAGGAATAATGAATGAAGAAAAGCTGAAATGCAAGGAGGAGTTTGTTTACAGTGACAGTGTGTGTAACTAGACAACAACGCTCTCTTCCGTTACATGACATGTTAGTATCATGTACTAGATGCATCCCAAATTACATACTTACATTTACATTTACATTTTATCATTTAGCAGATGCTCTTATCCAAAGCGATTTACAAATGAGGAAATACAAGCAAAGTGGAGAACAGTACAAGTAGTACTACCATTCAAGGTTTTTTTTATTTTTTTTATTGAGTTTTAGAAAAGCAAAGTGTGCAGAGGAGTTTTTTGAAGATAGTGACAGATTCTGCTGTCCGGATTGAGGTTGGAAGTTCATTCAACCACTGAAGGACAGTTAGTGTGAAGGTTCTGGAGAGGGACCTTGAGCCATGCTGAGTAGCTCAAGGCTTATGCACTATTGTATGCCATTTTGTAGTATAAATTGTGTGAGTAGTGTGTTCACTACTCACACAATTCCAACAAAAAGAAGTGCACGTCAAGTACCCAGATGATGCACTTATTCAACCGAAAAAACGAATTGAGAAATGTCGGACACTTCATGCACTCAACTGTCGCAGCTTTGCTTATGTAGCGGAAAAGGGGAGGGGCTACAAGGCGCTGATGCCAGCTCAAATTTGCTCAGAATCAAAAAAGGTCATGTTGGGCATAAACCGTAACATTGATTTAAACAGTAAAATAAAGAAATTAATTTACGTCAACTCTGGGTATTCTGCTGAAGGTAGCACCGTAGCATTATGTGTGTTTGACGTCATTTGCCATTGACTGGGAATCAGTTTATACTTCCGGTTAGTAAAAAACTGGTAGTGTTCCATTTGAGACAAATACTACCCTTCTCAAATTCATAGACTAAACGGTAGAGTATATAATGCATAGTGCAAGTGTATATGGTATAGCACGTCATTTGAGACAGCGTATATTCCAGTACTTGCATACTCTTTAGCTACACATTAACAAGTATGCACTTTTTCTTCACAAAAAGAGTACATACTTTTAGTGCATAATATACTGTAAGTAGGCGAATTGGGATGCAGTAATAGAGATGTTCGATTCCAAAAATTTTGGAGTCGATTCAGATTCTATGCGCTAGAATTCGATGGACTCGGTTCAAAGAGTCAGATCCTCAGAATCCTCACAGCTCCAGGGCTTATAAGATTTATTAACCCTGGAGACTTATTCCATTATATAATAAGACATATTCCATTAGCTCCACTGCTAATGGAAAAAGTCAATTATTTATTAATCTCCACTTTCCACTGCTCAGACTCATGGAGCCTATCCAGGGAGCACTGAACGCAGGGTGGGAGAAGTCATGCTGAGTGGGACACTCCATTACAGAGCTCCATGCACACACACATTCACACACTCATTCACACCTAGAAGCGGTTTAGTCGCCAGTCCACCCAGGGGCATCTAATTTAATAGGGACGCTAGGGACATGTCCCTACAAATATCCAGCAACTACTGAATTGTCCCTAGCAATAATTTTGATCAAACAATTAAAATAAAGTTATATATAACCACTATTGTGTATCAGTGTCTTGCGGATTTTATTATTTTTTATTTAACCAAGAAAAGGCTTATTGAGATTAAGAATCTCTTTTGCAAGACCGTCCTGGCCAAGACTGGCAGCAGCACAATTTGTGGTACTCAAACAGTTAACAGATCTCGTTCTCCAGATCAGATCAGATCTCGAGTCCTGCCTCCCTAACCCACATTGCTAATAGGATTGGCTTTGCTGTTTCTTGCGAACATGTCAGAGGCTGTAGCTACATCTGGTTGTACGAAGCGCCAAAGCTCCGTCAACTAGATGCACATCATGCAAGCTACCGGTACGTGAGGAACACACCATCCTTATACCAACAGTTCTGTTCTGTGCACCAAAATACAGGACAAATCAATTGCATCTTATATTGATTACGGGACAGTGCATTTTTTCAATGTGTGACAATCCTGTATTAACGTGATGAGTGGCAAGCCTGAACATTAGTTTGTGTGTGTGTATACGTTGACTTGTATACTTTCTACTAGTAATTTGGATACCATTAAGGACCAAAAATGTTAATGGTAGTACTAGAAAACTTGAATCTCAATTATTAACACGCTAGAAAATTATAATATGATACTATACACTGTGGCTTTGAGGTTGACTCACAATTCCCAGTGCCTGGAATCGGAGAATCAACTATTTTTGTGATCTAATGACAAAAAAAATGTAATCACACTACCTAAGTAAGGAGTGTGTTGAAAAATGCACAAAGATGTCAAATGAGTCCACAAAATCTACTAAATTTTTATTATGTTTAATGTTTTAAGGTTAATTATATACACCAAAAGTTTGTGGATATACCTGACTATCACACCCATATGTTCCCATTCCAAAAACCAAGGGCATTAACACAGAATTGGTCCCCACTTTGCTTTTATAACAGCGCCACTCTTCTGGGAAGGATTTCCACTAAATTTTAGATTTGTGCTCATTCAGCCACAAGAGCATTAATGAGATTGGGTGATAAGTGATGAGGTCTGGTGTGTACTCAGCATTCCCACATATGGGTGTGATGGTCTGGGGTTCACATAGCCTACTTTTGAACATACAGTGTATAATCTATAAAATTGTACTTGCTTTTGCTAATTTAATATGAAATGCACTTACCTTTTTTTCCCTTCTTCTTTACATTTTAAAGTACTATAATGATCAGTTTGACAAATTATGTCAAAACATGCAGAACACTTTGTGTAGAAATAGGCTAGTTGGTGTGTAATTAGTGTGGTGGGTGTACTGTATGTCAGATACTAACGACTTGTTGGTGTATGTTCGAGTAGGTTTTTTGCTGCTTTTAATTATGTATCTATGCATGCTTAACATTCTATTATCAACACGAAGATAAGGCCATTGCTCAAGACTGTTGACAACAATTACGACAGTCATTAATAAATGCTAACATTGTGGATATATATTTACACTAAGAATATTCCAGTAACTCAACATGCAGATGACAACTGTGAACATCTTCTAGGAAAATGCACACACTGTGACCTGCTATAGTAAAATTACAGAAAAAACATTTTAAGCTGTAGGACATTATTATCATAAGATAATCATAGGATACAACATGTATACAAATAGCAAATATGGACAAACAAAACTGATCAAAACAGGTTATTAAAATTAGAAAAAAGAGTCGATCACATATGATTTAGAGCAGGGGTGGACAGTAACAAACTATATGTACTCTCATTACAGTATCTGTGTACATGGTTCATGGTTCAATGAATCAAAATACTTTGATATTGCTTGAGGTTTTTCAATCAAATATTCAGTTTTGCTATAATTATTTTTCACCATTACCGAGTAAAATAAAAGTAATTCATTTAACCCTGGAAGACTGTAAGCCAATTAAAAGGAAGTATGTGCCAATTTTTCAACCAATTCAATTTTGATAGCCAATAAAAATAAAGCAGTTACCTGCTGAAAGTCTAGACTTCTTGTACTAAATGCTTGAGCAGCAGTGTCTGAGACAGTGAAGGCAGAGGAACATCGCTGGCCCAATTCACCAGCTTTCTTCAGTTTTAATGCTTCAAAGAAAACAGCATGATATCGATCTGCAAAGATATCAGCATTTCACAGCTTAACATCCAACCAGTGGAAACGTACAGGAAAACCATTAGCTAGCTGAGCGAGCTAGACCAGCTAGCCAGATCTTTTGATGTTTTATAATATGAAAGTTCTTTATTAAACTTGTTAATTCAATGTTCAGTAGCAGAAGCAGTAGAATTAACATGACCTAGCTAGCTAACCAGCCGAACAATCGATGGAATCGGTTCAAAGAGTCAAATCCTCAGAATCCTCACAGCTCCAGGGCTTATAAATTTTATTAATCCTGGAGACTTATTCCAGTAGTTCCACGGCTAATGGGAAAAAGTCAATTATTTATTAAATCTCCACTTTACCCTGCTCAGAGTCATGGAGTCTATCCAGGGAATACTGGACACAAGGTGGGAGAATTCACTCTGGGTCCATTAAGTTAAATACAATATGAAAGTTCTGTATTAAACTTAAGATGTCACTTCCATGTTCAGTAGTAATTTCCTGCTAATTGTAGGATAATGTGTTAGGAGTGATTTTATAGATACAGTAGCTAACAAGTAGCTAGTACCATGTAAGAATTAAAATACAAACCTATCAAGCTACAGAAACCCCACCAGCATTGGGTTAGGTTAGCTAGCCAGCTAACATTACCTTTCTGTTGATATTCAAAGTGGTGTTCACTTCACCATAGCTCACTTGGTTGGTTAACATAATTATTCTAAATTGCATTCCTGAGATATGGTAGATCTACCTGGTTTTATGTGACTTAGCTGAAATATGTGGGGGGTTTTTTTGTGGCAATTTTGTTCTCTTTGATGATTAGTTAATAATTCGATGATCATTAGATGATTGAAGAAACAACACTGATGTAACTATATATTCATACTACATAGAAATGTTGGTGTGTTGAATAATTTTTTTAAATCAATGCATCTACTGGCTACTAATCACTAAAAATCACAGTTCTGTCTCTCTAACTCTATAGATTCAAACGACCTGCTAAGAACTTCCTGGAACTATTTGAAGTCTACATGAATCACATGACAATCAAGCATTTTGAACTTCTGTTGACGCAAAACTCTCTCTCCCAAGGGCTCTGGTCATACCCAGTAAAATTTAAATAATAGAGATGAAGCCTACTGAAAATAATTGTACCATTTACCACATAATGAAGAAGTGCATAATTTGAACATCGAGCATGTTTTTGATCATCATTATTCTTAAAAAAAAAAAAGTCCAGAAACAAAAAGAGAATATTTGCAGATTAGTGTTTCAAATGTAATTTTAAAAAATCAATTATAAAGTAATGTTTCACCAGACGACTTATTTAATCACACTTAGTAGTTTTCTTACTCGCTATTATTACTGCAGTAGCAGTACTTTTACTCAAGTCAGTGTTTCTTTATGAGCACAGCCAGAAAATATATATTATATTATATACTCATATGTACAAGTTTTTGTTGTTGTTTTTATCTTATCGATAAACAAATCTAGTGTGTTTGCTGCTAGTGTTTTAATTTAAACTAATTGCAAATCTTTGTATTTTTCCCATAGCTGACCTCTTGACTTTACTACACCGCTTTCATGAAGTGTGAACAAAAACAGGAAGGAAACAGTCTCCTTTAAATATAAAAAAAAAGGGTGGCCACTTTGTCTATATTACACTGACACACACTCTGCTTTGTCCACTTCTGCTCTGTCCATAAGATAACTCTGTAAGTAATTATAATCTCAAGACTTATGCTTTTGTTTTTCTTAACATTAAAGCAACAATTTTACAAAAATCTATTTTGTATTTACCTCAGAAAAGTTAAAATGTTGGAATTTGCTGGTGTTCTGTACTTCATCTTTCTGATACATGTGCAAGGTACTGTCTCTTTCGTCCTTTATTTCTCAAGCCATATTGCACTGTATATACCTATTCTTGTATTATATACTGTATGATACCAAAATAGAAAGAAGTTTCAAAATCATTTATTATCGATAAATGTTTTATCAACTATATTAGCTGGTATATTCATAAAAACGTGACACAGAGAGGAATGATCACTTTTACTGAAACATTTGCTGTTATAATTGCATTATGTTGTAAAACCTGCAGACATGTTGTTGTTGGTTTTTGTATAAGCACCTTTATGAGTTGATGGAAGAACAGAATATTATTGTGTATATTTACTGTATATTTACTGTATATTTAATGTAACATATTTAATAAGTTATAAGCCATTTTTACATACACCGTTTTTAACTTTTTTTTTTTTTAATCTGAATCAGTAATTGTATTTATAGCTATAGCAGTAGCACTTTACAATAACAGTACATGAATAATCATTCACTAATAACTGAATTAATACTTATTTAAATATGAACTAATGATAAGTTAAGGCATGTACTAATCATGAATTAATGAAGAGCTAACCTTAACTATGACCTAACTATGTGTAAATAACGACCACCTTAAGTACATGTTAGTACATGCTTGTTAGTTAATGTATTAATTAACAGGTAAACTAAATCAAATTTCACCCTTGTGGGCAAAGGAGCAATGCCCTGGGCCCTAGCCACCCAGAGCATGTACTAGTAATACAGTGGGATTTAAAGAGAAATAGATGGAGAATGACACAAAACAGGTTGAGATGAAATTATTGGTGTTTATTATTAGTGCTTCTTTCTACGTTCGATAAGGAGGATCAGTGTAAATTATAAAAGCGCCATCCAATGATATTTTTGTACACAGCTGCATATGGAAAATTATATAAACACTTATGCACGTTTAATTCATATTCTTTCTTATAGAGCATGTTTGACTTAGGTTACCCGTACATATTAATGAATTCATACATTACCTAACAAACACGTACTAACTAACTATTTAAGGTGGTCGTTATTCACGGATGAATTCATAAGAGTCACACCATAGTTAAGGTTAGCTCCGTATTAATTCATGATTAGTACATGCCTTAACTCATCATTAGTTCATATTTAAGTGAGTATTCTGTACATGAATAATTATTCATGTTCTGTTATTATAAAGTGTTACTGCTATAACTTTATAGTGTGTGTGTGTGTGTGTGTGTTTTGCAGGTTCTCCTAATCAGAAAACTGTGACGTGTGATGATGAAAGCATCTGTACATTGGAAACGTCACATGTGCTCATTAAGTGCTCTTACACACACACCAACATCCACACTGTGATCTGGTTCAGTCCTAACCAATATCCCAGGGAACAATATCCCAAGGATCTGGCTTTAGACTCAGAGTTCGCTGGCCGAGTGAGTCACACAGAGACCCTAAACTCCAGCACTCTGTCAATAAGAGACGTGAGACTGAGAGACTCTGGAGAATATCACTTCATGCTCGTTACAGCAAACGGAGAGAAATATCTCAGCTCAATAGCCGTGAATTTAACAGTGACAGGTGATAGGTTATTTAAATAACATTCTGATCGATAAGAGGATTTATTCAGAACCTCACCTGTTTTTCTACTAGTTTTCCTTCTGATCATGTGTGTCTGCTTATTATTTGATTTTTTCTTTTTTCTTTTATAGTATGTTCTTGAGTATGATGGAAGAAACGTTTTTCTTTTAGCCATGCAAAAATGGCAGTAGTCTTAAGGAAGTGTGTTCCGCTTTGCTACTTCTTCTTCTTCTTATTCCTCTTCTTCTTTTCTAATGAAAGCTTTTGAGGTTGTAAACCATAATGCTGTGTATTGTGTTGTGTTGTGTATATTTTGTTAGTTCCTTAATTTACTTTTTCTCAGAATTTTATAAGGCTTATAAACTAGTATTTTATGTCCTATGTACAAGAAAATTACATCATAATGACAAAATTATGTATTTTCTTTGTACAGTAAGTCAAATTTCACTATTTACCAGATTTTTTTTTAAAGAGAAAAAAACAATAACAAAATCATGACACTGGAAAGACAGACAGGTACGTATTGTAAATGTGTGTCTTTTACTTTCCACATCTTTTGCTCTTCAGGGAACTGCTTTATCTGCTGGACAGATTTTTATTAGCATTTGGTTTTGACCACTGCTTTACCTGACAAAGTAGAAAAGCACAGTTTTCAAGGTGCCTCCCATATCGCTGTAGCAAGTGATAAAAAAAAAAGATTAAAGTGTAAATGTTGGTTAGTGGTTAGCATGTTTGCCTCGCACCTCCGGGGTTGGGGGTTCGAATCCTGCCTCCGCCCTGCGTGTGTGGAGTTTGCTTGTTCTCTCCATGCTTCGGGGGTTTCTTACAGGTACTCCAGTTTCCTCCCCCAGTCCAAAGACATGCATTGTAGGCTGATTGGCAATTCTAAATTGTCCGTAGTGTGTGAATGGGTGTGTGAATATGTGTGTGATTGTGCTTGACGATGGGTTGGCACCCCGTCCACCTTGTGCCTTGGGTTCCCTGGGATAGGCTCCTGACTAGCTTGAGTAGTCAGGATTATGGAAGTTCAAAATCGTGTCCTAAAAATGACATGCATGTATACATCCATGTATTTTCACAAATTTAATAAAAATCCCAAAATCCGCATTTAATGAAAGAAGTCTTTATGGCAGCTTTTACCTGCTGGAATATCTCTTTATACAGTAAATGTTTACGTAGGATTATTTTAGTTCTCATGTATTAGTTGTTAAAGTGTTACCAAAAACCAACCATTAAAACCTGTATTGCACTTTAAACTAATCTGAATATTATTGTATATTATAAAAAAGTGCAATTCTTAAAGATCTTCCCTTTGTTTAAAAAATTGAGCCTACTGCATAAAAATTGCTGCCAAATTTATTATTCGTAGTGTTCCACTTTGTGTGCCATTCTAATCTTCTGACCCAAACAAAACGTAATGCTGTACAAATGCTGTAAGTGTGTTCAGATCTGCAGGTGAGGATACATCCTGGCACCATGAAGCAGCTAAATCTCACCTGTAGCACCCAGTGCAGACTGACTGCAAACTGGAACAGCTGGTGGAAGAATGGAAAACGTATAAAAGCTAACCAATATACCGAGCCGCTTATCTTATCTGCTGGCGATGGAGGCAGATACTTCTGCTCAGTCAAAACCAAAGCTAAGGTGATCCATTCCCCTGCAGTATGTGAGTATGAAATCTGTTTCCATTTCTAATGCGTTACTGTATGCTAGACTGCACAAAAAAAGAAAGGTCTGCCTGCAAAGTAATACATCGGTGGATAGATCTTTGGGTAGTAAAAATGGGCGTGTCTATATGTGAATCAAAGACACACCCTTTAAATGCTTCTGAGTAGCAGATGTGCACTGACGTTGCAAAAGGAAATTCTAGCAGGCAGAGAGAATAAATTGCTGCAAAAACTTTGTGTATGAAGTGGATGAGTTGCCTATATTTTTCCAGATGTGTGCCAAACAACAATAAGAAGTTAAAAAAAAAAAAAAACAGGGCGAGAAGTCCAGCACCTCGGCCATTTTTTACACCCTCATTTTCTACTGCCTCTCAAGACCGAGGTCAAACTTCACAAAGTGAAAATAAACATGCATCTTTCAGGTCCCTCATCCTTGACAACTTTTATTTGTTTTAGCTGGGAAAAAACAAAATGTTTTAGGTGTCTCTCATATCGCCATAACAAGGACTTGAGTTTCAAATCTTAATGGGATGCATGTATGATGGAGTAGTCCCAGTTTTAGTACAGAATATTATTATAATAAATATTTTACAATAAACAATGCAATGTAATAATAAAAAAGGGTTTCATTAGAGTCACTCTTGTATATTAAAAGTCTAATATATAAAAAGTCTGTTTTCTGAATTACATTTACAGCATTTTGGCTTCCACCCGTACCCCGAGCTATTTAGAGACGTGGAGGACCTTATATTTATCTTATTTGTTATAACTGAGCAGTTTGGCATTGCTGGGATTTGAACTCAGAACCTTCTAATCAGCAGTCCACTGCCTTATCCTCTGAGCTTGCACTGTATTGTGTAGGCTTGTTTTTCAAACTAATCTCAAATCTGTGACTCTTGCAGGTATCTGGGAAAAGAGCTGTTGGAATGTGACTTACGCACAGAGAAGTGTGTGTGCTTTAAAAGGTTCATCAGTGAACATCCCCTGCACTTACTCGTATCCCAGTGGAGAAAAATTCCATGAAAGCTACTGGACATTCAATTGGACTGACATGAGACTCTTGGAGCAGTTTGCAGGCCGTGTGGAGTTTGTTGGAGCTAAAGAGAGTAATTGCACTCTAAGACTGACTGACCTTAAAGAGAACGACTCTGGAGATTATCGCTTTCTCTTCACCAATGATACCACACAGCCAGTTTTCAGTAGCTCACTCAGGGTCCAGTTGATTGTTACAGGTGAATAAATGACATTTGTGAATATTTAAATGTAAATATTGCCCAAATAGCATTTCTGATCATTTATTTCTATTGTAGATGTTCAGGTCAGGGTGAGTTCTGCCAACGTGTCCGAGGGACAGACAGTAACACTGAGCTGTATCACCAGCTGTACTCTCCCTTACCATACGTTTAGCTGGTACCAGAACGGCCAACGCATAATGAACAAACTCACCAAACACAACCATCTTAATCTGGATGTACCTAGCTACAAGGATAGAGACAAATATACATGTGCTGCGAGAGGTAATATTCCATCTATATGCATGTTTTTTCATTAAGCATCCAAAATAGCTTCAGCAACCCCAAGTCAAGTAGGATTTATGTCATCTCAATTAAATAAAACACCTCAGTTAGTGTTTTGATGATGGCGGTGAAGGGAGATCTCTTACACATCACTCCAAAACCCCCCATAGGTGTTCAAGCAGGTTGAGGCCATCAATGGTCATCAAACCATTCATTGAGCCCTCATTGGGGGTGGGATCATCCTTGGAAAGACCACATCCATGAGGATAGAAATGTTTCTTCATAGGATAAAGTCCTCCTATTAACTCTAGTCTCTACACCTACAAAGTGCATAAAACATGACAGAGTAGAACAAATAATGATAGTGTGGTGTAATTACTATGTTGAAGTCGGTTATTTTCTAATAACAGCCCATCCCAAAGTGTTTAATTTCACTTATATCACAGCGAGGTTGAATTCATGAATCTGATTGGTCAGAAGGTGTGGTTTAAACACCTGGAAGACTGTCCTGTGTGAGAATACAGCTTTACCTCTCTGACTGTTATAAAGTGCTAACAATGCAGACTACATCCAAAAGAAAGAAATGTTCACTTTATCATCAATTACACATCAATAGCTATTTTTGTGTTCAATGTGTTTATTTTGAGGGTACACCACACAAGTTCCTGTGTAAGCTGTTACTGTAGAAATGACAGTGTATTAAAACAAGCAGGCATTAAAATATCTTAATTAACAGTTGCAGTTTTACAAAAAAAACAGACTGCAGATAGTTAAAGAAAGAAGCATATTACAGTATGTAAGAGATCACTTTTAGTGAAGCAAAACAAACAAACAAACAAAAGACCATAATGAAGGCTGGTGGGTTTTACTGCAAAAATAAGAAGCAAGTATGATGGTCAAAGTCTCCAAAAGAACTGTGGGTGGTTCTGCAAGATGCTCAGTAAAACTTAACAGCTAATTTTCTTACAAAACTTCACAAATTGTACCTTTGACTACTTTTTTTTATATTTACAGCAAAGGGTCATCACACCACATATTGCCTTTGTTTCATTTATTACTGTTTACTGCTTTATATAGTGTTCTTTTTAAATGAAGAAACATTTAATTTCATTATTTTTGCAGGCATCTTTACTCAACAGCATTTCGTTGCATGTGCCTAAGACTCTTGTACAGTATGGATAGATAGATAGATAGATAGGTAGATAGGTAGGTAGATAGATAGGTAGGTAGATAGATAGATAGATAGACAGACAGACAGACAGACATTTACTGCATTTGGCAGATAGAAAGAATAGGCTATGTTTAGGGAAGAAACTGCCCAGTCACAAATCTTCTATAAGTGACGTCTAAATTGTTGTGAGCCATGATTGGTCATGTAAAATATTTGGAACCTCTGTCATAGAACATGTTAGTCACTAAAGACACAGCACGCAACATTTATCGAAGCAAAGACTGCATTTGAAACAATATGGAGCCAGATGTGGTAGGATGCAAAGGCAGTGATCAGTTATCTGGTCTTTCTGGGACTGAAAACAGGCTGGCTAGATCATGACTAGATACCAAAAGAACAATGATATACAAGCAAAGATGAGCATGGTTATAGCAGAGTGTGACAGTATTACTAAATACTGTATGGCTTGCACACTGAGTGTAACATTATGTGTTTTATGTGTTTGTTTCTCTGTAAAGTCATTGAAGCAGAGAGCTACTCAGCAGCTTCCGGAGGTGATTGGTGGTGGATTCAGCATGCTATATGGGCAGCAGGAGTATTCATGGCTGTATTAACTCTACTTATTGCCATTCAGCTTATCAGGTGAGTGAGGGAAGAAATACTTTACACTATATGACCAAAAGTTTGTGGACATCCGACCATCAAACCCATATGTTGGCCTTCCACACATATGCACATCATTGTCTAGAATGTCATTGAATACTGTAGCATTCAGACTTCCCTCACTGGAACTAAGTGACCTGGCCAAAACCTGTTCCAACATGACAATGCGCCTGTGCATAAAGAAAGATCCATAAACACATGGTTTGCTAAGGTTGATATGGAAGAACTCGAGTGGCCTGCACAGAGCCCTGACCTCAACCCCAGTGAACACCTTTGGGATGAACTGAAACACAGATTACACACCAGGTCTCCTCGTCTGACATCAATGCCTGACCTCACTAATGCTCTTGTCACTGAATGGGCAAGTCCTCACAGTCACGTTCCAAAATCTAGCGGAAAGCCTTCCCAGAAGAGTGGATGTTATTATAACAGCAAAGGTGGAATAAATCTGGAACCACACGCACATATGGGTATGATGGTCAGATGTCTACAAATGTTTGGCCATAAAGTGTGCATATGTAATGTTGTTACTTCTTAAAGCACCTTGCAATCTTTATGCACGTTTGCCCTTGTTTAAATAGATCTGATGCTAAATTCTAGTCCAGTACACAGAAGCATACATTTAAAAGTGCTAGTGCTAGAAAAGCATGTGAAAAACAATGCTTTTTTCTCCTTTTTTTTTTTTTTTTTAAAAACACATGAATCATGGACGTTGTGTGGTGTGTTGGTGTATTTTGTGCATATTTTTAGCAGCATGATATTATATGGATGAGCTGAGCATGGAACTGTAACATATAGATGCAACATATATATATATATATATATATATATATATATATATATATATATATATATATATATATTACAGACTTATTAACTGTTTAGTGTTGTGAGTTTTGCTGGTGAAGCTCAGCCTGATCTGATGGATTTGTTCCATTAATAATTTCTTAAGAATTAAGAATTTATTATACAAACATGACAACCATTTCAATGTGCCACTGTGTACGTAGTGTGTATTAGAAATGTGTTAATTAGATAAAAAGTACAGCTTGCCTACATTTCTACACTAATAGTAGATCATGATTACCTCAACCATAATCCTAATTCTTAGTCCTTTCACTGTAAAAAAAAATAAATAAATAAAAAATCAAATTAATTTCCACACACAAACTATTACACTAAAAGTGTATATGAAATGGAGAAATATACAGTTTTGCTCACAGTTAGGCACAAAGGGGCAGAGTCAGCAAGAAAGAAGTCACTTTACTTGTTGAAGTCAGTATAAACAGGGAGCTGAGGTAAGCAGATGTCTAATTATGATTTGTACTTTGGAAGCATTGATGTCAGTTGTACCAAATATAGTCTCATCCAATTTGAAGAAAAAAGAAAATCAGAAATCTCTGAACTGCATGAAGGTGCAGTCTAAAAACAACAAGCCATAGATAACAATAAGAATCTAATTATGAAAACGAGCTGACATGAGCTTTAAATAAAGTCCTTGTCACTGCAGTATATTGTTACAGAAATGATTTACTTGTGTGTTTAGGAGGGCAAGACGAACAAAGAATGATACAGATACTCAGGTATGAACTTTCTCTAAACTAGAATTTGTCCTTCTCGTTCTCTTTCTGCTCTTAAAAGTATGTTCCCCCTGCACTCCTAGGGTATTTCAAACCTTGTAGATGGCATATACACAGGTCTGGACCCTATGACCATGTCTCCGACTTATGATACTCTCAGAGTAAGTATTTTTTTTAATGTGTGCAAATGCTATGTGTATTACATTGGTTTAAGTTTTTCTCTACATATTTAAATTTTCAGGCTGTAGAGGTTTCACTAACAGACACCTACACTTCTCTGAGTCCTGCAAACCGGTCCGCTGAGTACAGCACACTGTTTGCTTATTCAAGGTATGATGTTCTCAGCCACCCACACACAACACACTGGAACACGCATAACTTTAATATCCATGGAGCTAGATCCTACAGAGAGAGAAAAAATTACCACTGCTGTACCTTTAACCTTTTCCTGCCAGTCTGTTCTTCTTCAGTCTATAATTATAGGGGTCCAAGCACCGAAGATACAGTATAAAAAGTCTAGCTGTTAAAATTGCAGGATTTTGTTGTGTAAAAAAAAAAAACGAACCCAAGATAGATCATGTCATCAAATAATTTTCCCCACTGTTAATATATAGCAAAATGTTTCAAATAGATATGTTTCAGGGGGAAAAAACCCCCCAAAAACTTACAACAATAACCTGGTTGAACAAATGTGTGCACCCCTTTGCACATCTTGGTTTGACAATTTTATTCCAGTCCTCTTTGCAAAAATTATCCAAACCTATCAAATTGTGAAGGGATCTCCTGTACACAGGCCTCAATAAGTCATACCACAGGTATTCGATAGGATTTAGATCTGAGCTCTGACTGGGCCATTCCAAAACTTTGATCTTCTTCTTCTGAAGCCATTCTTTTGTGGGCGTGGATGTGTGCTTTGGGTTGTTAGCTTGGAGCGATCTATGATTCCGTTGATCTGGAATAGAGCCCCAGTCTCACCTAAAGAGAAGCAGCCCCATAGCATGATGTTGCCTCCACCATGTATGGTGTTCTTTAGGCAATAAGCTGTCTTGTTTTTGCAGTAAAAAATCCTTTAAAATGATGCCCAAAAAAGACCATAACACATTTTGCCACATGGTTTGGTAAAATGCAGGCAGACTTGGATATTTTTTCATGTGAAAGGGCTTCTGTCTAGCCACTGGACCTCACAGCCCAGATATGTGAAGAATACGAGAGATCAAGCTGCATCATTGTTGATTATTTTTCTATAACAAAATGTATTGGGTTTTTTTCCCCCCTCAATTAATTTTTTTTTTGTGAATAACTATTAGAGATTGTTTCATATTTGGGTAATTCTAAAAAAAAAAAATACATATTTGTTAGATTCTGTGTCAAAGATGTGTATTGACAGGAAGCTAATTTTTAAAGCATATTTAATGCCACATCATTAAAATGTTCCACTGAGACACACACAGACACACACATCCTGTTACTCACACTGAAGCTGTATTCTCTGACATTGTTATTGCAGATGTATGTAAAATATTATGCAAGAAATGTGCAGTTGCCATGAGAAAAGAGGAAGGCTAAACCTACATCCTCTATTTGGGCTCTTTTTGCACATAATTCTCCTTTTGAGAATTGGGAAATCTCCTCTTCCCAGCGTCAGTCTACTATATGAATAACATAATGTAGACATAACGCTGATTGTTGATTTGAGATATTGTTAAATAAAGCTTCTAATAACTTTTGGGATTATTTGGGAGAGTTTAAAGAGTTTAAAGGTCCAATTTGGATGTTTGTTAGAAGCTAAAACACATGCTACAGACAAGGGTGGCATAGCAGGAAAGCAGGTTTAAGCTTCAGCATCCCTCATTTCTGAACTCGGCTTACTGTCTGTGTGGAGTTTACTGCAGGTTCTCTAATTTCCTCCAGTCTCCTAAAACAAGCTAATGAGTGGATTGCTATGCTAACTTGCCCCTGAATGAGTTTGTGAATGAGTGTGTGAATGTGTGATCATGGTGTCAATTAAATCAGCCATTCAACAAATGTTAAATTCCATGAAGTCTTCATTCACAACTCTATACCTTTGAACTTCTGTTTAAATATTAATTACCTCTTTTGAGTGACCAAACATTTAAGAAAAGGGTGTTATTTGACAGATAAAGTTGAGGTCATATGTTTAAATACAATAAGTCTTGAAGAATCTGCAAAATGTTAATAATTTTAAATAAATAAATAAATAAATAAATAAATAAATAAATAAATAAATAAGAGGGACCATATAAATGTTATTTTGTTGTTTATTTAGTGCTTCCCGGAATAAGCTGTTTCAGATAACAGATGTTTCCATATAGTCCACAAGACACAATAATAACTGAATTTACACAAATGAACCCGTGCAAAAGTTTACATACTCTTGATTCTTAAAACTGTGTGTTGTTACCTGGAGGATCAATGATGAATGTGATAGTTGTTCATGAGTCCCTTGTTTGTCCTGAGCAGTTAAACTGCCTTCAGAAAAATCCTCCAGGTCCTGCACATTCTTCACTTTTCCAGCATCTTCTGCATATTTGACCCCTTTCCAACGGCGGCTATATGATATTGAGATCCATCTTTTCACACGGAGGACAACTGAGGCACATTCACTAATGCTCAAGAAGACAACGTGATACATTAAGAGCTGGATGATCAGTGTAAATTGTTATTATTATGTGTAAAGATTTTTTTTTTCATTTAGTACAGCCCTTCAGAGGCTACATAAGATATTTACATATTTCCCAGAGGACAAAATAAAAAATGAAATAGCTTATTCAGGGCGGTACTAAATGAAAAACTAAATGCAATTTGCATGATCCCTCTTATTATTATTATTATTATTATTATTATTATTATTATTAACATTTAGTGGATTCTGCAAGGTGTATGTAAACTAATGACCTCAACTGTATGTGGTAAGCCAATGTTCCATTGATTTCCTCGCCTTTCTAGAAAAATGTCAGATGCAAAAAGTGCTAATATAGGCCCATTGGGGCAGGAATCACTTGTACTCTTGCCCTCCCCATGCTCAGGGGAGGAGCAGAGTACAGGACAATTTGGGCTGGTTTAAAAATACTCCACAGCCACCAAGATCTTGTTTTATAGCAAATCATTGAAATTAAATCTAATAGATTCTGAAAAAAAGGCAAAGTGTAAATACAAACAGTGTGTCTATGATGTACTGATCTATTTCTATTGTAAGATATATTGCAAAGATTGATAGAGGTGAAAGGGGGATTACGGAGTGTATAACGTCCATACATCATTAATTAAGACCCTGACCAGGATAAAGTGATTACTGAAGATGAATGATACACACATGAATTCTTACGGTATACCTGCAAAGTATTTGCAGCAATAAAAATATTAATTGAACACTTTTGCATTGTATTTTTTATACATTTTAACCATGATGTTAATCTCAGATAACTAGAAACTCATGCATTCATCTTTTTACAGGTGTAATGAAATTATTTTATACTGACTTAAATGGGATAAAAATAAGAAACTTAGATAAACAAATAGATAAACTGTAAAATTTACATAGCTGCAATGTTGCTGATTTTGTGTGTTCAGGATGATGAGCAGAACAAAGAGAGATGCACACAGTCAGGTAGCGACCTTATTTATTAGCAATATGCTGTAATTTTTTTTGTGCATTTATTATGTATGTGCTATTATTGTCTAGGCATAAAATGATTTGTTGTCTATGCATAACACCTTCATGTGTGTGTCTGTGTGTGGTGTGTGTTGTGCGTGTGGTGTGTGTGGTGAGAGAGAAAGAGAGAGAGAGAGAGAGAGAGAGAAAGTGTGCATGTGTTAAACTGATTGCTGGGAGTTATTGTCGTAGTTTGTTAAATTATATTAGTACTATTATAATTTTTTTCTCTCTTTTAGGTTGCAAAGTCTTCAGCCAGTACAGTACAGAGAGAAGCCTCAGACTACGGAAATGTGTATGAAAATGTAGAATGCAAAATTTAAAACATTAAAACATACATACATTCAACATACATACATATACATACATACATACATACATACATACATACATACATACATACATACATATACATACATACACATACATACATACATATATACATATACATATACATACACATACATATACATACATACATACATACATACATACATACATATATATATACATACATACATACATACATATATACATATACATATACATACACATATACATACACATACATATACATACATACATACATACATACATACACATACATACATACATGGATGGATGGATGGATAGATAGATAGATAGATAAACAAGTAAGGAATAATTGACGACGGGCCGTTTAATTATTAGATAAATAATGCACACCCGAGGTGGTAATGCGGCCATGAGGCAAAGCAGAGGCTTGAGCCATTGATGTGCAGTTATTGGAGAGAAAGAGAGCAAGAAAAAAAGAAAGAGAGCCAGAGAGAGCATGCATGATTGCAGTACTAAGGCAGAAAAGCCGGTTAGCTAGTCTCAAAAACCCTGTGAACAAGTAGGCCTGTCGATATTTATTAATTTATTTATATATATTTGTTCTATTTTTATATTATCAGGATGAAACAAAAAACAAAAAACTGTGAACTCTCCCTCTCTATCTCTCTCTCTCTCTCTCTCTCTCTCTCTCTCTCTCTCTCTCTTTGTCTCACCCCAATAACTGCATATCTGTGGCTCAAGTCTCAGTAATAATTGACGACGGGCCGTGGAATTATTAGAAAATAATGCATTGAGGTGTAACGGTGTTCGTGTCATGGCCGCATTACCACCTCGGGTGTGCAGTATTTTCTAATAATTCAACGGCCTGTCGTCAATTGTTCCTTATATATTTCTGTAAAATCTCAGTTGTCTGTCGTTTTGTTTGTTGTTAGCTGTGTGTGCTGTGGTGGACAATAGGCTAACTTTTCCATTATTTCAGTTAACTTGGCGAAGTGATATGGGACTGTAATGCGGTCAAAATGTGACCGGAACTACTTTAGCCGTCTACTTCAGTTCAGTTGAGTTCAGTTCAAGTGATTTTATTGTCATTTCAACCATATACAGTTGGTACAGTCACAGTGAAATAAAACAACGTTCAGCTTTTTGGCTCTGGAGTTTGTGCCTTTTATTTTATTTAATGTAGATTCGTACCATTCTTGAGAAATCCAGCTCCAGACTCGGGTATTACTTCAATTACTCCAAGCAAAGTGTCTTCTCACTTAATTTACTACAGTTTAATACAGATTTTGAACTTGAAAGGGGAATTTATTTAGATGATGTAGCAGGAGTTGATTTTTTGGGAGACATTACTGATCAATTGAGGCAATGAAGCAATGCTAATGCACTAACATTTCACTTGGAAAACAAAATATATATTCAAAATTCACAGCTGTATGAAATTAAGTGTGAAAACTCAGCATGATGAAACATGAAACATGATTGCAAACTTTCAGGCATACAGTTTAAAAACAAATATTTAAATAGTCATATGCTTTTCTTTTCCTAATTCATCTCCTCCTCCTCCTCCTCCTCTTCTTCTTCTTCTTCTTCTTCTTCTTCTTCTTCTTCTCCTTTAATGCTTCATCTTCTTCTTATTATTATTATTCTTCTCCTTTTTCTTCTTCTTCTTCTTCTTCTTCTTCTTCTTCTTCTTCTTCTTCTTCTTGCCAGGGGTGTTGTTGTTCTTGTATTTATTTGTTTGTTTGTTTTAATCTCTCTGCACCACTTGGACCACAACTTGGGCAATTAAGTAAGGAATAGTATCTGATCTCGTTGGTCTTTTCATAAGTTATCAAAATACAGAAAACCAATAAAATTTAAAATTATCTACATGGATACATTCCTGTGATATATGGTCAATCATAAAAGCACTAGAGAGGATTACTTCCCACATGGTTACAAGACTAAAATGTACATACCAAAGTATTTTAACATTTAACAACTGATGGTTAAAGTTGCATATTTTCACCACCTTGAAATGGCAAATTATTCTGCGTAGTTATCTCTGAAACTTTAACTGGCTACTGACTTAATGTACTGAGTAAACAAGTATAATAAATGTCTGATCAGAGGAAATTACACAAAACTTTTAGCCATTTATTTATGTCGAGAGAGAATAAAATCCCTATAAGGTAGTACAGTATGAACTTGAAGTAATGTGACTCTTGTCCACTAGATGGCGATGTTTTTTCAAATAAGATTCCAGACAGGATGAGGCTACTGCGTGCACAGTATAATCTGTTCTGGTTTGTCTTTCAGGCTTTAGGTTATTGTTAAATATCTTAATTTCTTAAGCAGTATAAATGATCTCATAAGAAAAACGCTCGAACATTCCCAGTTAAAACCTCTCTGTCTTTCCCTGTATAAGGCCTTGTGCTCTGCTTTTCCTTATTATCATTACAGACTGTTTGTCATCATTGTCAACTCACCAGTAAGTCATCTATGGAGAAGAAAGAGAGAACAGAGAGAAAAGAATGGAAATTGCAGACAGAGTCATGGTGTGACATTTTCTGGACTGTGGGCACAACATTTTGTGTCTCTTCGTACACTTTCCAGAGGGAGCTCTGTGATGGTGTGTGTGCGTAGGTTGGTGTGAGGTCATGGCATTAGCCAATGTTCTGTCTAAGAAGGGTGACTTCAGACCAAGTACACTATGGGCAGTTGAAGTCTCTCTCTCTCTCTCTCTCTCTCTCTCTCTCTCTCTCGCTCTCTCTCTCGCTCAATCTTTCAATAGGACACAAAGGGCTGTTGTGAGCCGTTGTTTCATGTAGTCTTGCATCGCTTGGCTGTTTTGGGTTTGGTTTCAACATTTCCACAGCTTAATAGTACTTAATGGCCACATCTGCTCTGTTTCACACTTTACACTAGGCATCTTCTGGTAAAACGGGCCAAATAGCAGGTAAGACTAAGTCGAAATAGAAAAATGCCATTTCATCTGTTCTGTGTATTAAGTAATACAGTAGTATTAAAAATACACAAATACCAAAAAAGTCTAGCATCTAGAGTCCAGTTCGCTACAGTATTATAAAAACCTCACCTGAGAATCTGCAGCATTCCTTCAGCTTCTCCGTCATCTTGTGTGTTTGGTTTTACTAGAGGTGTGTATCTGGTAAGTCTTGGGAGCAAGCAGTCATATACACTAGATATAAAAATTTTTCACACCCCCAGGCTTTTTGTGAAGTAAAAGAATGACACTAAGATAAATCATGTCAGAGAGATTTGTCAGATGCAGACAGTATAGTACCTTTCAGATATTCCTGCAGATCCTTTAATGTTGCTGTTGGTCTCTTGGCAGCCTCCCTGGTAAGTTTTTGTCTTGTCCTTTAGTAAATTTTGGATTCCTTCCGACAGAGAGATCCTGTACAGGCTTTGTAAGCTCTTTGCAGACCATGGCTTCAGCAGTCAGATGAAACCAAGAATATGTCACGAAAATCCTACAGAAACAGATGATATATATTTAGGGTTAATCAGAATAATTTCATTGATGACAGCTGTATGATAATTACTTTTGAACATGAGATTGATTGTGATCGGTTCATTCTGAACAGCAATCCCCAAATATAAAAGGGTGTACACACTTGTCCAACCAGGTTATTTGTACATTTTTTATTCTTCCTTTTTTTCCCCCATAAAATGTTTCTAATTTTTTTTTTCACTTGATTTTTATACATTGTAATTTCACACTGAGGGTGGGAAAAGTTCTGACGATTTATCTTGGTTTATTTATTTATTTTTTTCATCACAAAAACTTGCCATTTTAACATCGGTGTGTAGACTTCCTATATCCACTGTATGATGTTCATTAATAAAGGAGTGCACTGAAAGCAGCAAATCACTTGCTTAGTGCTGCACCATGCATTGGCTATGTTCATTCATTCATTCATCTTCAGTTTATGCTTTATCCAGATCTGCTTTTTAAAATACATATTTGTTTATCTTTTAGAACTAGAAAAGATCTTGGGCAAGTACATAGAAAATAATAGCTGCAGGAGTGAGTGGGATTAGTCACACTTTCCGTGGGAGCGGGCAGGAGTTGGATTTTTCAAAATTGTCCCTGTAGTTTCTACTGATTTACTGTATATAATCTGCTGGTGGTGTTCGACAACAGCATTATGCATTTGCAAGTGCTAACTAGCTAGCCTACTAATCTAGGTGATGAATTTGTACCAGGTACTAAATAGAACACAAATCTCTGCTAGTACTTTTGCTTGAACCAGAGAGTTGTGATTCAGCAACTGATAAACTCAACCAGCCAAATACTTGGAAGACATTATGTTTTGGGCACTGGACATAAAGCAGCCTAGCACTATCTAGTTACACTCATGTCTTAGCGAGATAGAAATATCTATGCTAGCAAACACTACTTAGGATAGAAACAAACTTCTCATGATCTTCAGCTGATTTGATCGCTCACCTTGCATACTCCCCGCTCCTTCTCTCTCTCTCTCTCTCTCTCTCTCTCTCTCTCTCTCTCTCTCTCTCTCACTCACTTCTAATAATTTTCTCCAATTAAGTGGTGTAGGAGGAGTCCAAGTAGCACATTCTCTTATAAGCCAATAAAATGAGTGATCTTTTGGAGAGATACGTATAAAGATAAGATCAGATAAAAATGTAAACAAACAAATGGACAGCCATTAGCACAGCACTATGATAAACATAGTCTGAGATCAATATAGTGCTTTGTGGAGCTGAAAGAAACATGACAGTTTATATATTAATAAAAATCTGAGTGTAAATCTAAGCATAAAAAATGGGCAAAAATAGACAATCCTGCAGCTGTCTAAAGGACTGAGAGACGGACTTACTGGTACACATATTCATATACAATAGTGTCCATAGTGGCTTTGATTTTTTTTTCACATCATCTTTAAAGCTGTGAGCGTTTTTGTTGACTCCCACTCCCCGTCTTGTCCTCCTTTCAGGGAGCTCTTTATAACACTTCTTTTCTCCTACTGAGTGACACAGTGATGAATGCAAACAGCTCTTTCTTTCTCTCTCTGACTTCCTCACTGGACATTCTTCTTTCATTAGTAAAGAGGAAGCTGGTGGGTGATTTATTTGAGGACTTGATATGTGTGAGTGCGACTGAATGTGACTGTCCGGCTGTGTAGAGAAAGTTGGAACAGGTGCATGTGCCTTTTTTGCTTCATGAATGAAACAAGAGTGAAAGAAATTGAATGCGCAACAACTTGGGCAAGTGAATGACACATATGGATTGAAAAAGTGTGTTTTGATCACTCTGTGAACTCTGTCCCTTATGCTTAAATCCCATTTTCTGTTTATTATACTTTCTGTCTTTTTTTTTTTTAAAACTCATACTTTCACGTTCTCTCCAGTCGGCATGGTTTCGCTTCAGTTTTAATTTAAGTGCATGTGTATTCTTCCTCCTCTCTTTTTGACTGACTCACTCTTTCAAATTCAGTTTTCACTGTTGTCACTGGAGATTACGTATGAAATAATATATGGCAGGGTGTGCTGTTAAAGGACAATAATCAACAACGGGGTGGTGTGATGTGGCCTGATGTTTCTGTTAGGGTTACTGTTACCACCCTTAAGTGGATTACTCTACAATAACAACATGTCCTGAATTGTTTTAGTCCTCATATACCAGAGCAATTTGACGTGTCATACATTTGAATCCCTTTATAGTTATGTTTAATTCTGTGGAACATCTGTGAAATAAGTTAGTTGAATTTAATGGCTGATGTTGTATATATCTATAAACAAAAATATCTCACAATGTGTGTCAGTCAACAGGGTGTGACTTCCATGGTAGGTTACGTCTACCAAAGTAACACCCTAGTTACTGTATGGGCATTCTTAACATCTTGAAATTAGTTTTTTAATTTAATTTAATTCATACACTATATGCATAAATACACTATATGGCCAAATCACACCCATATGTGCACCTTCCACATTTGCAACAAAGTTGGAAACACAATAGTATAGGACAGGGGCAGCCTGGCAACAAAGAGCAGCCTGGGAATTTGGCCCCAATTTGATACACCAACTTTGAACTGACACAACATTTAAGCATGACAAAGCACCTGCTCCCTGCTCACTCCACTTTGATGTTTTTGCCTCTTCGCTACTGTCATCATCACCACCTGCAGACTGCTTAAATAAATCCGTTATTTTAGCACAATTTATGGCGTCAGCCAGCAAAACCTTTTTCTTTTTTTGGCGCACCTTCTCTGCACCTCAGGCCATGGGTTTTCTGTTTCTATCCATGTTTCAGCAACGAGTGCTAGATACTTTCAATGAGTGCTAGATACTTTCAACGAGTGCTAGATACTAACTGCCCGAGTGCTAGATACTTTCAACGAGTGCGAGATACTAACTGCTCGAGTGCTAGATACTTTCAACGAGTGCTAGATACTAACTGCCCGAGTGCTAGATACTTTCTGTTGTGATGGCAACTGCTACCTGCTATTATGGATTGCACCAGCTGTGTCGCTGCAGCTAAGATGACCTATTGAATATCTGTATATAGGCTATATAATGCCGGGGTTTGGAAAAAAGACCGGCCCTCACAAGACCGGCCCACCGGGAAACTTCCCGAACTTTCCAATAGCCAGTCTGCGCCTGGTACAGGATGTCTTTGTATGCTGTAATATTACAATCTCCCCTTTCTGGAACTAAGAGGCCCAAACTGTTCCAACATGGCAATGCCCCTGTGCACAGAACGAGATCCATGAAGACATGGTTTGTCAAGGTTGGAGTGGAAGAACTACTGCACAGAGCCCTGGCCTCAACCCCACTGAACAAATTCGGGATGAACTGGAATGCTGAGTGCACACCAGTCCTCTACACCTGACATCAGTGCCTGACCTCACTAATGCTCTTGTGGTTGAATGAGCACAAATACCCACAGCCACACTCCACAATCTAGTGGAAAGCCTTCCCAGAAGAGTGTAGGTTATTTAATAGCAAAGAAGGGAAGCACAAATGGGTGTGATGGTCAGGTGTCACTGTACACAACCTTTGACCATATAGTGTATTACACAACACAATCCCTTTATTACTGTAATGTTGTCTTATACAGGTAGAATTGACTCATTAAAGGGAAAATGTATTGCATTTTAATATTATATTTCTGGCAATAAGATAAAAAACTTTTATAAACTTTACACTTTTCTTGTGGATCAGAAATACGTTTAGTCTAGATGCTAAAACATCCATTTCTTTAAGCTATATTTTACTAATCACTACATTGCCATTGATGGAACTGGTGTTTTTGCATTATTTGTGTCAACTTAAATGTATAACATTACACAGCAGCAAACGTACCTTAGTGGAATGTCCATATAACTGTAAATATGGGTCTTTCCCCATTTCCCCAACCTTTTCCGTTTGGATGAGTATGGGCGTTTGTGTGTGTGTCTGTACTCTGTGTGTTTCTGCTTGCATTCTTTTGTAGCAGTGTTTTCTGGAAGAAGGGATCACTGAGCCTTTGTGTGAACTGAGACAGTGTGGGATGAGAGTTTCACACATTGCTTTCTTTCTCACTTTTTTCGCCATTAATAATAAGATTTTTCAGAAGACAAGGACTTGAGTCAAGAAATGATTTCATAGAGGTTGCAAGAGTCACTTGCAATCTGTCTGTCTCTCTTGTTCTCTCTCTCTCTCTCTCTCTCTCTCTCTCTCTCTCTCACACACACACACACACACACACACACACACACTCACACACACATTCAACAAATTACTCAATTTTAAATTATATTGATGTACTTAAATACCAAAAAAACCCCTACATACATTTGAGTGTGAGGGTTTTTTGTGTGTGTAGCTGAACCTCAAATAACATTCTTTCGGGCCTATAGTTCAATACGTATCTTTTTAGAGAAAAGGGTTTGAATAGTTTCTTAGCTTCCTGAAGACACTTGCTTGGAATCCTTTCTGATAGAGAAATCCTTGTTGTAGGGTTCTTCTTTAAGGATTCTCCCCAGGCATGGTTCATCCACTGGGGTAGATTGGGCAAATTCACACCATTTAACTGAGCCATTCAACAAATATTAATCTTCATGAAGTTCTCATTCACAGCTCCTTATGTTATAAATTCTATAAAAAAATTAAAATAAAATAAAAAAATAAATAATAATAATTAAAAGAAATTACCTCTGTTGAGTGACCAATGATTTAAAAAATATGCCACGTTTTCCATTTATTTCTAGATGTCGTGAAATCATGGGGCAGCAGAATGACATTCCTATTTAGCTGCACAAGACTTATTATTGAACTAGTGGTCAAAAATAGGAATTACGGAATTGCAACTAGCACTAATAGAGGTCCAATGGGGAAGGGATGTCACTGCACCATGCTCGAGTGGAGGAGCAGTGGACAGGACAGTTAATGAGGTGGCTGGATTTGCTAGTTTGGAATACATCGTGTCCACCAAGATCTTGTTTTAAAGCAAATAATCAGATTTATATCTAATAAATTTCCACAAATAAAGTGTAAGTGCAGATGTGTAAGTGTAGTGTCTAAACATTTCTACTTTTTGCCCAGATTTTTGGACTAGATTTAGGTCTTTGGTTTGGGTTTTCAGATGTAATTGGGAAGGAAATTTTGCTGTAACCTGGCAACCTTGCTGAATGATATCAACTGAGTATAAGAATCTTAATGTGCATCGCTGACAATGGAGAACCTGCTACAATCCTCTCTGAAAGTATTGGAACAGCAAGGCCAATTCTATTGTTTCGCTATATAACTAAAAACATGCCACCATTGGTGGCAGACCAACCAATTGTTAGGTGAGCAAAAGTATAGGAAAAGACAGTCTTAAAGTAAATTAACACTTAATATTTGGTTGCATATCCTTTGCTTGCAATAACTGCATCAAGCTGGTGACCAACTGACATCACCAAACTGTTGCATTTTTCTGTTGTGATGCTTTTCTAGCCGCCATGTACTACTGCTTCTTTCAGTTGTTTTTTTGTTGTTTTGAGGGGTTTCTCCCTTCAGTCTCCTCTTCAGGAAATGAAATGCATGCTCAACTGGGTTAAGGTCTGGTGATTCTTCTAAGTTGTTTAACACCTCTAGATGTAAATATGAGAAAATGAAAGCTGAAATTCTAATCTATCTTCTCATATTCATCTTTTGATCTGAAACCCAAATATCTTCAAGGCATAGCGAAAAAATAATAGGAAAGGAATTGCTGTTCCAATACTTTCAGAGGGGACTTTAAATCGAGCACATTTGAAAGGTACATCTAAAACAGTGCAAAATTTACTTTTTAAATTACTGTATGTTGTTGTCTCTCAACTGCCTATTATGGGATTATTATGGGATTACTGTAAAAATTCACTAGACAGTAGCCTATGGCATAAGTCAAGTGTGACAGCCTTTCGGCTTAATTTCCTTTGAGGCTACGTTGTTATTAATGTCATCCTGCCCCACTAAATCTAAGGCCATGCTGTTGCTGGTTCCCCTAGAAGGATAACTAAAGGGGTTTCAGGTTTTTACCTTTCTGTGACAGTTCTACAGTGTCTTTATGTGGCATATTATTTAGTGAGTATACAGTATACAGTGAACAGAAAGACTTATGTGGATCCTGAGTCACATAATAAAGGTAACATCAAACTAAATATAGGCAATAGGAAAGCTTTACTGTTGACAAATTAAAACAAAAATATACAGTATTGTGCAAACATTTTAGGCACCCTGTTTTTTTTTAGTCAAAACTTTGTTATAGATTTTTATTTTATTACTTCTACATTTTTGAGTCAGTACAAAATCTTTTTAGATTTCCAAACATTAGTTTTCCAGCACAAAATTAAATGTTACAGAAAAATGTTTGGATGTCAGTAAAGAAAGCAGCGTATTGAGTGGGAAGAGACACTTTTCAGACAAAAAACATAATGAATGCTGCTGGGTTTTGCTGCAAAAATAAGAAGCGAGTGTGACAGACAAAGTCTCCAGAAAAACCATGGCTGGTTCTGCAAGATGCTCAATAAAACGTACAGCTCGTTACCTTATAAATCTGCACTAATTCTACCTAAGACAATTTTTTTTTTTTTTTAAGCAAAGGGTCATCACAACAAATATTGCCTTGTTTATTTATTACTGTTTATTGCTCTTTATAGTATTTTTTACAAATGGAAAACATTTCATTTCATATTTTTTTATTTATATTTTTGCAAAGTACTAACTGTATATAAGACAGTTTATAATAAAATGATGATTTAACTGGTTTATGTGATATGAGCACATAGTGTAGTGCTACTGCTAATGTCAGCTCAGTCTGTGTCCATAAAACTGTAGGCTCATAATATTTAAATACTTCACTTCATTACATTCCGAATGTATGTATGTGTGTGTGTGTGTGTGAGAGAGAGAGAGAGAGAGCGTGAGAGAGCCTGCATGTCTATGTGTTGTATCCAGTAGTGAAACATTAACCCTGCTCTCATTTCATCACGAGGGCAGAGGTCATCTCCGTGGAGTCGGTAAGCGTGTTGTGATGTCTGGAGCATGAAGATTGACTCCACCTATCTAACTCATCATCCACCTGGCACCCTGGTATATTGCTATGGTTACCGATACTTGTTTATATGGTCGGCGGTAGTTAATCTGATCTATGATTGGACAGCAGGTGGCCAGGTGGGTGGGGCTTGTGCATACATTTGAGCTGTTTTTGGTTCTTTGTATAAGTCTGTCCTTCTCTCTCTCTCTCTCTCTCTCATTGTTGTATCTTGGGGAAGCTGACCTGTTAGTGACTTGGTTATACTTATGCAACAGTGTGTGTGTGTGTGTGTGTGTTGTCAGGATTACCTTCTCTCTACCTCCTCCCACAGCTCAATTGAGGCCAGGTTCATAACACAGAGAGGTTGTAGAGAGTTCTAACGAGAACCTTCAAGAGAGACAAACTGAAGAACCCTCGGGGACATCAGAACGTCATTTATTGATCTTTTAGTAAAGTTGTGTGTAAATGTTTTCATAGAGCAAAGTTTATGTTAAGTCCTACCAGTGGCTTCGCAGTTAACACATTTGCCTAGCACCTCTGGGGTTGGGGGTTCAAGTGGGCCCTGTGTGTGTGGAGTTTGCATGTTCTCCCTGTGCTTCGGGGCTTTTCTCTGGGTACTCCAGCTTCCTCCCCCAGTCCAAAGACATGCATTGTAGGCAGATTGGCATTTCCAAATTGTCCATAGTGTGTGAGTGTGTGTGTGATTGTGCCCTGCGATGGGTTGGTACCCTGTCCAGGCTGTCCCCTACTTTGTGCCCTGAGTTCCCTGGAATAGGCCCCAGGCTCCACGTGACCCTGTGTAGGATAAGTGGTACAGAAAATCGATGGATGAATTTCTTCATGCTCAAATATGTTAATAAATGCCAATAAGTTATGAGATGCATTCATGGCACAGCTGATTTACATTTAGTGACGCCCACAAAACTCCACAAAAGGCAAAGCTCACAGAGAGCTGAAAGCAACAAAATGAACACTGGATCACGGCTCCTTATATGTAAATGTTAAAACTCTTGTAGAATATGAATGTTTTTCTGAACGAACTGAATTCTCCTGAATAGCACATTTCTTGTGTGAATACTACTTTGAGCAATGTATCACTAAATTACTTTGGAACCAGTTTAATAAACAAGGCCCCATATTTCTATGCGTGTAGTTAATTAATGCTATGCCTCCTCTTAAAGCTTTCAGACAAATTTTAACCTCTGCACACCTACACCTGATCTTAACCCCAATACCTAAATCAATATTTCTTTTCAAATGAAAACTTCATGTATGAATGGGTGTGTGAATGTGTATGTGATTGTGTGCCCTGTGATGGATTGTTACCCGGTCCAGGGTGTACCCCGCCTTGTGCCCCATGATCCCTGGGAAAGGCTCCAGGTTCCCCATGACCCTGAAGGTCAAGCGGTATAGAAAATGGATGGATGGATGGATGGATGGATGAAAACTTCATCTATATATTAAGAACAATTCACTGTCCACACTAAATCAATATGAAGCTTGTCATGTATTGATATCCTAAAAAGGGCATTTATTTCCCACAAAGAGCTAAATTCATGCACACACACACACACACACACACACACACACACACACACACACACACTACCCCATCATTAATGCTTGCATAACTTTCAGTTCCTCGATTTCTCTTTATTCTGCGAGTGTAATAGAAGAAGGCCTTTTATTACACTTCTTTCCATTTTCTCTGGTTCCGTTTAAGCTCATCCGGTCCGGAATGCCAAAAAGAGAAGGCTAAATCCTGAGAGTCCTGCTCTCATAGACATAATTCTCAAACACGAACTCCAACGATGTGCCAAATATGTGGGCTTTCAAACGCTAGGCCTCCAGTCAGATTACTTCTAATAATCCAAGCCTCTGTTTCATATTTAACTCCCAATGTGGGTTACAAGACCAGAACACATATGTATGTGTGTGTGTGTGTGTGTGTGTGTGTGTGTGTGTGTGTGTGTGTGTGTGTGTGTGTGAGGGGAAAGAGTGAGAAAGCTTGCTAAATTGCTACTGTCTCATATTTCATTGAGTGTTTGCCTTAGTGGCCCAGAAAAGGAAAGAAAAAAGCTGAATGGAATTGGTTTATTTTTCTTAGCTACTGTCATTGCTCTCTCTCTCTCTCTCTCTCTCTCTCTCTCTCTCTCTCTCTCTCTCTCACACACACACACGTAAAAATGGATGTCTTGCAGTGAAAATTGCCACTCTCTGTGCAATTATTAGCTTAAATAGACAATAACATCCCAAATTCAGCTGCTTGTCCAGTGAGAAAACAAAACACAATACAATTTGTTGTGCTGTAAATCTGTAAGGACTTTTTTTTTTTTTTTTAATCAAGGGCTTGATGTCCAAAACGTCATCTCATCTTTTCTCTTTCCATTCAGTCACTGATTAACCCTGTATTTATCAGAGAAATAAATAACTTGAGATTCAGATGCCTTTTCAAAGACTGAGCTCCACGGTGCTGCCCTTCCTCTCCGTCATACCTTCCTCCTGCTCTTTATTCCTCCCTTTGCATTTCAGTTCATCCATTCATCCACACAACAGATGACTTACAACACCAAAGTTGAAAGACCTACACACACACACACACACACACACACACACACACACACACACACACACAGAGGGAGAGAGAGAATGTTGCAACTATATGGTATATATATTTTGTATACAATGAAACTTTCAGGGAATACAATTACATTGACTTTTATTACCATAAAAGCATTTTTATTTGTGAGAACTACACTTTACTGAACAAACCTTGACCTCTATTCCAGGTTCTTTATTTGTATTTAGTCTGTCTTTAGAAAAAGGAAAGAAAGAAAGAAAAGGAAAGAGAAAAAAAGAGTCTATGTCAATACTAATAATGTTTCCTTTTTAATTTTCTGGTCAAAAATTTACAATACACTTCCTTAGTTAATGTTTAACTACATATTCATTTAGCAGTAAGTAATCTAGTGTTACCATAGA